>NW_017841534.1:0-1487 GCF_001891065.2 Hippocampus comes
CCAAGGGGGACCTATGGGCCTGCTGCAGACAGTGTAGCATTGGAAAGCTGTCTAAAGTGTCCTCCTCACCATTACTGTCCCCGACCGGGTCTGTCCGCATCTGTCCCTTGTGGATCTGTGGCTCAACAGCCTCTGTCTGGACAGGACACTTGCATCTGCCCAGGAAAGGGACAGAACTTTCAGGTAAGACTGATTCCGTCCAGTAATAGGCTGTTGAGTCGAGCATTGCCTTCATAGCTCCTCTGTTTGTTCGCTAACCATCATTTTTCAGCACTTTCATATCATTTGAAAGTGTTGAGGTTTTACAATGCACAGTGAGAAGCAGGTAAGAAACCCAAACAATCAGTAGCATCATGCTGAAAGACGAGCAGATCAGATTTCCGCACAGCCGGGGTCTTCTTTCCTGTCTCAATGTTGCCCTCATGGAGATTTTGATTTGAATGTAATTCCCAGATGGGTTTTGGATAAAAAAATGTGTAATGTATAATTGAATGAAAATAAATGATGAAAAAGGATGACTGGATACATAACCTGCTGACATGTTTTTTCATGACAATATAGTAGAAAGGGTTAACCTGACTCCTGGATTATTTTGCAGTTATATAAGTGCCAACACACAAGAAATGCATTGCAAAATATGCAAATCTATCCTCAAATCCAATAAAGGCACTATAATGACAGAAAGACATTGAAACTGAGAGCTTGGGTATGATCTGCTGTCTTACAACCCACTATGCGATGGAGCGCTGGCTTGTTTCAGAGAAATATATACAGTGTATATATAGTCTGTAATAATATCTTTGCATTGCCTACATAGAACACGTAGCAATTTAATTCACTAAATTAAAAGTGAAGAATGTTAGAGTGCTTCCGAATAAAAAAAAAGTGTGGCCACCCCTTGTTTAGGGTGTCACAAAGGTCATTAGAAAATCAGTTTTTATTTTAAGACCAGTACTACTAATTATGTTTAGTTTTGCGGGGAATTATTACCGGTACTTAACTGTACTGTATTGTGAGAAGAGGCAGATTCAACTTGTGATGAAATGGGAATATTGGGATGGTTGTGACCATCTCAAATGCATTCCTCGTGAAGCTGGAATTGTGTGTCTGGCACTGGAAAGTCATGCAAAGTTTCCAAATAGATTAGGCTGTCATGGCTAAAATAGAAAATCACAACATAACCTTTTGGAATTGTAATTCCAGTTATATAACAGAACCCCATTGACTTTTCAACAGAGGAGTGACGGGCAGTGCCAATGTACCCTCGACTATCAACCGACCAACAGTGAAGATGTTTGTGTGCACAAAGTTTACAGCATCTGCAGGGATGGAAAAACACGCAGTCAACATGGAGACTGTCTGGACCGACATGAGTGGTCACTTCACTGCAGGACACAGGTTGGGCTCATGCTGACAACACAGACACATCTACATGAATGCAAAAATCAAAAATGAAGCGAAGGGAAAAATTTTGTGGCTCCCCCCCC
>NW_017841535.1:0-1490 GCF_001891065.2 Hippocampus comes
AAAAAAATGAAAATATAATAAAAAACATACTCTATACACACTGAAGAATTACTTAAATTATATCGTCACAGCGAGTTCAGAATACCGTACCGTACGCAACCAGCAAAACGATCCATGTTCTGCTTAGAGTGCGCGCACGCAAGTCACGTTACGGACGTCGATGACGCACCGCAGACACGCGCAATGGTAACCGGAAGCATCGTTGAGAGGAAAATAAAAATCGATCAAAACCCCAGTTGGTCTTGAGGGTAATTTTCACCAGATGTCAATTCTCCGCCGTAGATTCGCATTCGATTGCCCTTAACACTACTGTCGTCGGAAGAAACGGTAGCGTGCAGGAAAAAAACTGCCCCGTTTGACCGAAGTTGCTCGCTAACTGGTTTAGCTGACGTGGGGAGAAGTTGAGACTGCCAGAGAGCAGAGGGACAAACACAAACAAGCTGGGATCAGCTGAGCGCCTGTCCGAACCGAACCAGCGGCGCGGGGACATGTCACGGAGTGCGACTTTGCTCTTCCGAGCCCAAGAATGATCCACGGGACACGGTGACTTCCACTGAAACTAGCTCCATGTAGACTATCAACAGTGGCAACACAAAGAATTTCGGCAGCACCACACGAGGATCAGCCATAAGCAGGAGAAGAACATCCACGGCTCATGTCACCACTGTGTGTCACTTTAGCCAAGCACTACCAATGACTTTGTTGTCCAGTTCTCTGCTGTAACCTCACGAATACATATTACGTTGCAGGAAGACAGGTAAACGCTCCTTTTCTTTACTTGGCTTTTTGTTTGCACCAGGGAATCGAACCCAAGTCCCTAGATAGCTTTTCACAGTACACGACGTTGTACATTGTGAGAAATTCTTGCACATTTTGCCGTCATGTATTTCTTTCCAGTCGCGTGCCATAGCCATATATCTTACATGTCGCAGCACACCCCCCCAAAAATAATCTCACAAAAAGTATTCTTTATATATAATAAATAATGATGTGGTGTGGTGGTCGTTGAAAGATATTTTAAATTGTGGGTGGCGAAGGGGGGAAACAAAACATAAAATAGCCTTAACGTTTTGGTCTTCTCCGGACTTTTCTCTATTCCCACTGGTGTCAGAAGTGGGATGAGCATGGCCCACCAAGCAACCCCTAGTTCTCAGAAGGCCCTGATGATGGAGTTGAAGTCGCTGCAGGAGCAGCCAGTGGAGGGCTTCCGCATCACTCTGGTTCATGAGTCGGATCTCTACAATTGGGAAGTGGCCATCTTTGGGCCCCCGAACACCCTGTATGAGGGAGGCTACTTTAAGGTAGGAAACATTTGTTGCTACAAGTATGGACTAGTTGGTAACATGTCTGACACACGGTCCTGAGTTTTGGGGCTTGATTCTCGGCTCCTCAGTGTGTGGGGTTTGCATATACTGTACTTTGGCTTCCTCACACATTTTGTAAACATGCTTGCAAGGTTAATTGAAAATTCTAAATAGTCCGTAGGTATG
>NW_017841536.1:0-1488 GCF_001891065.2 Hippocampus comes
ACGAGGTCATTAAAAACAGAAGCTGTTCTCTCGTCTCCTGTTAACAACATCGTTGCCCTTCCTGGTCCATCTGCAGCCAAAGTACACAACCTGCTGGAGAACGACAAATGATTTTGTCCAGCTCTTCTCCGAATTCGGTTGACTTGAAAAGCTCAATTCTGAGGCGATGATCTTCTGTAAAGCGTGCCTGTGGTCTGGGAGACGCCATTTAAATGTGGAACGCCTAATAGTCTTAGTTCGACGGAATAATCCTGTGATTAGCAGCTGAGCGTAGTTGTTGTGCAATGCGCTCGACGCTAACACAATGTATTTGGGTGTCCTGAGCTACAAATATACATTGTCTTGCGTGATACAAATCTTTGTAGACTTGCTGTATAGGACACCTCCTCTTACAGAGCTTATAAATTAGGCTTTACATTTGTCACCAACCTCATAACTACGCACTAATGGATAAACAAGCAACAATTCCCACACACATTAGAGGTCAGGGGTGTGGCAATTGTGTTTATCGATGGTCACATCACAGTGACGGTTGATTCCAGGTCAGAGACCAGTTTATTTGGTCAAACCACATGTAAAATGTAAAATTGATAACCATGTAACAGTACGCCAGAAATCAGAGTTTGGCACCTTTATCACATGCAATACTGTAATTGTAAATGTCAACTAAACAATGTCATTGTTTAGTTTACATTTGGTATTGTAAGGAAACAAAATGCAAAAGAAATCACCTCTAAAAGCTTTTTGGGGGAGAACATTCATCATCAATAGTTTGTCTGTTTAGGAAATTAAGTATGCCGACAAGGTGAATAGTAAGATTTTGAACATGTGAATTATTATCCTGTAAAAACCCTTAAGGCACTTTTTTCAACATATGCCTCGGCGTAACATCTGCGAACCGGAAGCTGATCTGCACTGGGTTTGTTTACGGATCAAGCGTGAATCCCTTGCGTATTAAGTTCAGTGTGAGAGCCCAAATTCTATACCTGCCCAGTCATATTTAATATTTTCCCCTGCACTTGATGAACATGATTATGACTGAGAAATGGTGTTGAACTCAAGTCGAGGGAAAAACTGCTCTTTTAGTAGCAAGGGGACACTTGATCCACAATTTTAGCTCCAGTAGTTGTACAGTAATTCACAGGTAACCAATAACATTTGTCCAAAATTTACTATACTTAAAGCATGCAATAGAATTAAACATTAGACTTCAGCTTGTAGCTAGTCAACAACCTGTTTAACTCTTTAAAATCCGCTACAATACATGTTTTACTTTTCATATACTGTATAGTAGATTTTTTAACGTGCAGTTCGGTTGTATTCAATAGCTATTTTGTTTTTAAAATTTATGTACAAATTTTGCTTCTTATGTGCAATACTTTCATTGAATCATTATTACATTACTTTTTACTTTTCCTATACAGTATTTACATCGAGAAAAAGGCCAAATGGCTTGGACTAATAAACTCGCATCTTTTTTTTTTTAAA
>NW_017841537.1:0-1479 GCF_001891065.2 Hippocampus comes
AGGTTATGCAGTATTCATTATTCATATTTAGCTTTTGAAAACAAAGACTGATTTTGTGCAGACTCTTACAAAATAATTTTGATTTCAACCGCTTAATTTGTTTATGATGAGAGCTGATGTTATGAACAGCCTCATTATCAAAGTCCTACCATGATCATTCTTAACCACTTGTATATGGCCGCTATAGTATTTGTACAGTTAGTTGTGGCAAGGGGCCGTTATCCCTCATTAAACTCTGTCGTGCCACTTTTTTCTGACATGTATAAATATAGACTGAGAGGCTTAATTATTGCTAGCCTTCAATTAAAGAAAGAAAAGCTCACAGTGGTGCCTACAATCCCTTAAAACTGACAAAAGTAACAAAGACTTGCCCCAAAATGCTTTGGACCTTCACTTTTTCAACATAATCTTTCGAGGCCATCACTGCAATCAAATCCTTTCTGTAACTCTCAATGAGGCGGCATGTTTCAGGTTGTGTTCAGAAGGACTTGGTTTGATAGAAAGCCACTTTAGAATAAACAAATGTCTTGTTCAGACATTCTTGTGTGTTTTTAGCTTTGTGTCTTGTGTCTATAAACTATCAAAGGACCCACTACCTGCAGCTGAGAACTTTCTGACATTCAGCACATTCCGCTCCAGAATACCTTGACTGTCTTAAAAATTCATTTTAGACTGCACACATTTAAAACAGCTTTTGTAGGCTTATGCAGCAAAGCGGGCCCAAGAACAAGCTATTTGATCTGCGGATTGTTATTTTCAGGGACAAAAGGCAGCCTTGGCGGATGCCAACACTCAATGGAAACAAATCCGACTTACTGAACCAAACTCTGACATCTGGGCATCTCCCCTGATGGACAGAATTTCATCTTCTCTTTGCAGATGATGTGTTACTGTTGGCTTCATGAAGCCGTGATCTTCAGACCTCACTGGAGCGGTTCTAAGGCAAGTGTGAAGCTATTGGGATGAAAATTAGCACCTCCAAATCTGAGGCGATGATCCTCAGTCGGAAAAGGGTCGACTGCTCTCTCCAGGTCGGGATGAGATCCTGCCCAAATTGGAAGAGTTTATATATCTTGGGGTCTTGTTCACAACTGAGGTAAGATCCTGGAGATCGACAGGTGGCTTGATGTGCAGTGCCGCAGACTCTCTATTGGTCTTCAGCCGAAAGACTATCAATGTTTACCGGCCGATGCATGTTCCAAAGCTCACCTACGGCCACAAGCTGTCGGTCGAGACCGAAAGAACAAGAGTTTCCCCCACTGGGTGTTCTGGGCTCTCCCTTTGAGATACGGTCGGGTTAGAAGCTCGGCTATTCATCCTTGGAATCAACAGGAGCCAGATGAGGTGGCTTGGGCATCTCGTTAGGATGACTCCTGGACAACTCCCCAGTGAAGTGCTCCAGGCACATCGTACTGGGACATGCTCGAAAAGCTATGTCACCTGACTGGCCTGGGAACGCCTTGGGATTCCCCAGGAAGA
>NW_017841538.1:0-1491 GCF_001891065.2 Hippocampus comes
ACAAGACAGCCTCATTTCTAATTTTGTTGAGTGAATCACAGATGGACTACAACCCCTCTAAACAGTGTCCCGTTTCAGCATTTCCATGTGTTCTCACACCTTATGGTGTGAGCCTTTGGTGCCGGGAGGTAATCACCTTCGCACTGCTGGCCCTGTCCAATCTAGATAATTGGCAGCAGACCGCTTGCTGCAGAGGAAGGGCTGAGCCCGTTTCCCCTCTTGCAGCTTCATTAGAAGATAGACCGGGCCAAGACGGTTGTAATGGCATTTACTAAATCAACGCAAATGACAATGCTGCAGCTTTAGTGTCACTCAGAGAGTGAGGACATCTGCTGAATCTGTGACATTTGTCAGAAATTGGCTCCTGACAGCCAAAAAGAGTGTACGGCTTCATTCAAGGGAACGTCATGTACGTAATGCCATTTTACATAAATGCTGCACGTTACAAACCCATCTGATCTGACTGATAGACTGAGTCTGGATGACTCTCAGTTCAGCATTGCGGATTCTGACAGGCATGTACATCCAGACTGTACACATTTCAGCGGAATCACGTTTGACAGAGAAAGACGGCTGTAAAATGGCAAAGAATCCGTGAAGTGAAATGGAGCGACTCGTGCTGTCAAGAGATTAAAAAAAGGTGACATTTTGGAGAAATGCTGCTGCCTGTAGGCACGTTTGGCCTGTCTTTCCCCCTTGCCCTTTTAAATTCACGCTAGGCTCAAACTGCTAACCTTGTTGTCCTATTGTGGCCATGCATCCACCTCTTGAGGGCCTGGAAATCAAAAAAGGCAATCGCCCAATATCTCCCGGATATGACCCCAGGTGTAGCTGAACAACACTTCATTACAGGTGTTAACTAAAGGTGCTATAACGCACTGTGCAGCAGCCTCACCTCCCATGGAGTCCAGGTGCATCGAGAGGTGCTTTTCAGCAGCGCCTATTGCATCATTCTATCAACTCGACGTACCGTCAGGTTTGCACAAGGCTGATGAGGTTTGCGTCACGGAAAGATGGCTTGGTGGGATAAAGAGGGGGAACGAAAATAGAAAGTGAGTCGTGGTGGAGTTCTGCATTTCAGTTAAGGAGCATGTCTGTTTTTTCTGCTGATGTGCTATTTAGAGAAGAGAGAACATTCAGTGGCATGCATCATCTATCTATGCCAAGGATGCATAGTGACAGACATAACAATTAATGAATTTCACTCCAACACATAATATTTCAGACTAGACATTTTGTGACATTTTTGTTTGTTGTGTCGTAAAAAAAATTTGAATGGAAAATATTGGTCATATTAAGGTTGGTGAACACTGAGTCATTTTGGGCGGCTGGCCCTTGGATCAGAGCAGCTAGTTTGATCATATGGCAAATTTGATCCATAATCCATTTTTGATTTATGTTGTGAACAAACAATCTTGCAGTGAGACTATTCAAGTTGAATGCCTTCAAAATTTCAGAGTTCTAATCTCCATAGGGGGCGGCCCGGTGGAC
>NW_017841539.1:0-1492 GCF_001891065.2 Hippocampus comes
TGAAGCTAATAAAAGGGATATCCGCGGAAGAATCAGTTGGGCAACGTTGATAGAAACAACTTGACTGTTTCTCTGCGTATCCCCCTGGCGCCAGTGTCAAGAGTCATCCTTTCTCCCTCTGTTTTTTGAATGTTTAATTGATAAACGTGACAGGAAGTACTTGTAGTCACTCATAAAATAAAGTGGTATTGTTGCATGCCTAGTTTGAACTACCATTTAAGTACATTCTGAACATTTTGGGGTAGCGTCACTTATTCAGGTTTTTGCTGTGGGTGGAAGGGGTTGGTCCCTATCAAACGGAATTTTTTTTATGATTATAAACTCACAGTTTTGTTCTCAAGTGAAAGTCTGTAATATACACTATGTTTACTTTGTATTAAAGATTTGTTTGGATGGTGAATGCCTGAATCTTCATTGTTTATTTTAGGACCCCTGACACTACAAAAGTCTGTACAAAGGGTCTGAGGTTGGACTTGAGTCTTTAGTTGTGCCTGAATTTTACTTCTTCCAATCAACACATTTGGCGATCACAAAATTCTTCCAACTTTGTGGTAACAGTTTGTAGAAGGTTATCTTGTGTTCCCCTAGCTTGACCCGAGCCACTATTCAATCACGGTTTTTAAGTTCAAAATTTGTTTCTGGAATGTAAACGGTGTTTTTCATTTCAACTGAAAACTCTTCAGAAGTACTTTGAACCGAATGGGGGCTTCTGCAGCATCAGAGCAGCAGCCGTCTACCTGGCTGTTTGCTCCCCGAGATAACAAAAATGTTCGTCAGCTCCTTAACAAAGGACTTGCTTCATGGTTGAGAGAAAGGAAGGGGGGCAAGGGGAGGACAGAAGGCAGACAGTGGTGGTGGTGGTGGTGGTGGTGGAGAGGTGGCTCCATTTCTAGAGAGACGGTCACTCCGCTAAAAGAATTCCAAGGGCATCCCGCAGACACACAGCGATTAAAGGCCATAAAACACTGTTTGCTGGCATGTGAAGAGTGCCCGGGCCAAGTGTGAGAAAGTTCTTGAGTCCTTGCCCATAACCGTGATGTGTGAGTACGAAACTCATCACGCTGTAAAACATTCAAATCCAAATTTCTGTAAATGCCTCGTCGTCAATGCTCATATGACATTTGTTCCCTAAATTCAAAACTACATTGAAAATAAAACTTCCTTCTTTTTGGAATCCATGTTGGACTTCCTCCTTCTTCACTGCCAACCAATGAAATTCTCTTTAGGTGACCACATGCACTCATGAGGTCTTCGGTAGGGACTGACTTGATCATAATATTTAATCAAACTGGGATTGAGTCCTGAGCTGAACCTGAATCTTATAGGGACACAAAATTTACTTAGCCATGTCAGCAATAAAAGTTCAATATTTTGTCTATAATCAATTTGATTACTTATTTAATTGTCAAGTACATTCAATGACTTAAAACGGTCTTAAACAATGTGTCAAAAATACAGCCCGCGGGCCGGAACCGGCCCCCAGGAGGTTCAA
>NW_017841540.1:0-1492 GCF_001891065.2 Hippocampus comes
GGTGAGAAAAATCATTCCTAATGTCATCATTATAAATGATAATAATACAATAATAATAATTTATGAGAACGGTTGGTAATACATTTCATTGAGTACATCATAAAAGGTTAAATTGTAAAATAGTCTCATGCCGCATTTGGAAGAAGTCTTTATAGTCTTGTAGGATGTCGCCCTGGGGCGTTTTGGCTCACATTCGGAACATTCTGTTTTCTTGAACATCGCAAGTCAAAAGCGAAAACAACATTCTGATACGAAACCGGAGTTCTGACTGGTTATTGTCATCGGTAAAGGTAGGGAATAAAGTAGTTGGGATGCAGGGACACGTTTAAAAAAAATAAATCTTTTGAAATTAAAGGAAAAATGCTTCGTTTCGGCTCCTTTGCTGCATTTGAGATGTGTGGGAAATTGGAACTATAAATATACACATACAGAAAAAAATGGCTTATTGGATTTGATCCTTTTTTTACTCTTACAGTTCCTTGAAATTTCACATCAAAATAATCTCAGTTGTCCATGTATGTGCTTGTTGGACTTTTGGACCACATTTTGGATCGCCTTGAAATTTCATTTCAAAATCTCATTTTTATTTTGAGCAATTAAAAAAAAAAATTGTTTTGTTAAATTATCGCTTCTACTTTTAGACCATCTTGAAATGTCACGTCCAAGCTGATGTTGGCTGACAAGATTCTTCAACTTTTGGATCATATTGACGGTTACATTTCGGTGAGAACTTAAAGTTGGTCAAATACATTCTTCAGTTTTACAGCTCAACGTCATCGCTAACAATGGGAATAAAATGGATGCGTATAAATCAAAGATTCTCTTCTCACATGATGAAGTCCAGTCAGAACTATGCAGAGCTGATGTGATGCTCAAAAGTCCCTTTTCGCACGCTTGTTTATGATCAGCAAACAAAGTGGTAACCCCGTGTGGACACGATCCAGTGCTCCCACAGAATCAACAATAGCCACATTGTCCCTGCGCATCTACTGGGGAGTTAGTTTGCGGTTATAGCGTCTCAGCTATCCCGTCAGACCATCGGACTCACAAGCCTAAAGCTTGCTGGCAGCACAGCGCTCTCTGTTGAATGTTTTCCATAGTACATTTGTTGAACAAAAATAGACTGGATAGAATTTCAGTTTCAGTGTAGTCGTTGGTACGGCCAATTGATTCAAGCAAAAAAGATGCGACCGCTTTGGCAACGGTGGCAGGCTCACCCTAACAACGATGACCGGTGACAATCATGGTTTTGTACAATTTAAAAGGAGTTGAACGTGAACCGTCAATGCAAATCAAGACAACAAAAGTGGAACGATGTCATGGCAAAGGCTGCTCTCTCACTTTGAGGATGAACGTCTTCCCGTGGAATGGAATCTCCAGGGTGTAGACGGAGTCGCCCGCGTCCTGAAACAAAACATGAAACACATGCAAGTTAAAAGTATAGTGAAGACTCATGTTTGGGAGTTCTTTGTTTATCAGTGCGCAAAAAAAA
>NW_017841541.1:0-1492 GCF_001891065.2 Hippocampus comes
CACACACACACACACACACATAAATAAAAAAGTGTGATGCATGGAATCAATGCCATGAAAGGATGAGTAATTTAATTTTGTTGTTATGTTCATCCGATAAATTGGGCGTGTTGCATGTCGAATTTTGAGGGCATGATTTATTATTTTTTTCTCAATTTTGGAATACGACAGGCCAAACAGGTCGAAAAAGCTTTGTGAATACTTTCACACTGTATTTATATTTACACTCATATGAATCATTCTAGGAATTTAATTAACAAAGAAACCAAAAATCAAAATAAAAGATATAATTCGAACGAGGTCATTTTACAACTGCAAAATAATGAATTTTTGTTCACCACAACAGTCGGCGGGAAACTCGGCTCGACGCGTTGTGAGAGTGTCGGGACCGCAGGTGAGGAGGGCGAGGCGCGCTTCAATGATCTACTTGATCATCTGCCACCCCCCCCTCCCATCCCCCCGCAACACTCCCTTTTCCTTTTTCCAGCACTGCTCCTTGTGTAATCATAATCCAATATGGCAGGGTGTATAAATGGCCGCAGATTACATGGCGCACGTCACCCTTGGTCCATAGTACAGGAACTGGAACTTAACTGTGGCCATGGGAACACGTTTCCTAAGTGTACAGGCAGCCACCTTTATTTCGACAACTCTGATTTGTCTCTTGTCATTGGAACATATACTTCTTTGTCACAAAAATCATTCATGGTGTTTGGTTCTTTTATGACTTTATTGTGGATGAACAGAAAGGAGGAAGCACGCACTGTTGCCCCCGCGCCCGAACACAGCAAGCATCGCTGCCTCCCTTGTGTGACAGCCAATCGACCAACTAGAGGCCATGTTCGGCGCTTCTCCGCTCTCTGCTGTTCAGTCCATCATCATATTTATTTTGTCACTCCTGGTTGTGACGTCAGAAAAAGTCAAAAGCTGACTTTAGTTGGAGACTCGTTGGGAAGTAATAAAAGGCGATTGCAGAGGATGTGTTGAGCGTAAAGCTCTTTGGAAGAGGCATATTTGTGGGTGCTAAGTAGCTTAGCAGACCCTGCCTGCCTGCCAGCCAGGCTCCCTGGGGGGGAGGTACAACTTTTCTTTCTTGCAACTCAATCAGATGCAACCAACTTCCCTTTAGAAAGAGGAACACAACTCATGAGGAGTCTCGATCACACTTTCGCTAAGCTCCAAATGCATGTTCATATTTTAAACAATAAAACACAGAATATTCCGGAAAGGAAGTCGTTTGAGGTTGATCGAAAATGAAGATTGACTGTTCGCCAGCCAATCGTTGGCCTCTTAACTCACATGTACGACACCAAAATAGAGTCTGAAATAAACCCTAATTGTCAGCCCACATAAAGATAAGTATTCACACTGACATTCTCACCAATGGACAATTTAGAATCTTACATGAAGCTGACTCCGCACAGGAAGCAGAGATTCGAACCCCGAACCTGAAAGTTGTGAGGCAGACGTGCTAACCACTAGGGTACCACGC
>NW_017841542.1:0-1494 GCF_001891065.2 Hippocampus comes
ATTAGGATAAAGTGGGGGCGGGTGCTTTGTACTTTTTCACACAATTCCAGCTTTGATTAGGTTTTTTTCCCCTCTTCATAAACGAATTTTCTCCATTTAAAACTTTCATTTTATATTGATTTGAATTGGCATTTGTTTGACATTGTGAAACGTTCAAGTGGGCAAAGAAGCGAGTTTGAGAGGAGGGCAAATAGTTTTTCGCAGCAAGTTGCACGTGGCAACCAACCCACCTGGATACGAAGCATCAGGTGACGATTCGTATGCTCCAGCTTGCGCTGTCTGCACTCAAGCTCTTTGGTCCTCTGCTGCTCCCTTTGGAGTTTCCTGATATAGTCCACTGAAGCTTTCAGAATGGTGCCCTTATTCCAGCGCATGTCCCTGCAATCGGAGACAAAAGGTCCAAAGTCAGAGTCAGCTGAGCCGGCTGACCGGAACAAGAGAGGATTCTTCATGGCCATTCTGAGCAAATAAAGCGTTCCACTATAAGGGCACTTGGCTACGCGAGGAGGACCGTGATTGAAATCATGTCGATAACCGACTCAAACGTGAAGAAAAAAAGGAACACGTGTGTGTCTGGAACGCTGTCAAGTCATACTTACGGATCATTTGACTTTGGTATTAGGGTTCCAAGTTCTTTGATACGATCGTTGATATTGAATCGGCGCCTTCGCTCGACTACAAACGGGATACAAACGAAATGTGTCAGTCAACAGAACTTTTGGAGCACGCATTTTCATTTTGCTCCACATCACCGACGTCATCACTGCACAAGAATATGTGAAAAGACTCACTCAAGTTGTGATTGTCCTTTTTCTGTCGTTCTTTGGCCAGAGCGCGAACCTCAGCCTCTTTGAAGCAAAGACAAATGTGAGATTTTGGCGATGAACTGGGCAAACTCCAAAGTCAATCATGTGTGCCAGCTGTTATCTGCACATCTCAAGTTGTTCATATTGTGTGCGATTTTGTCATTCACAAAATACTGGACACCTTTTCGAAAATGCAAATCGACAACCACTTTCAGCATTTGTTTTCTGTTGCTTACCTACTGGAAAGCCATCTGATCTCTGATAGTTTTCGTACCGGCCACAGGGTCCAGGTTTGCCCAGTACTTGCTTCATGCCAGGAGCTGGAGTAATTATTTGGCAAATAATTGATAGAATACATGGATTTGTATCTTGTGCATTTCTAAATTGCACACAATATCATTACTTTTGTCATTAAAAAAAACAAAACAAAAATAAAAACAATGGAAGGGCAAGAAAATAGCCCATATTTGTTTTAACCAACCATTAGCAGTGAACTGACAACAATAATTGGGTCGTCATGAGGATGTTGGTTACTGTAATGCATCAAGTCCAAACTACGGCCCGGGGGCCATTTGCGGACCGGCATCCGTTTTTCACTGGCCCGCGGCATATATTAAAAATTACATTTGACACAGCCCACAAGGAGTGCCTCAAAAAAAAAAAAAAAGAGGGTGGAGGTGGGCAGAGT
>NW_017841543.1:0-1494 GCF_001891065.2 Hippocampus comes
AGGGAGCTGCACTCTCATTTATTGACACCCACGTCAATCACCACTTACATGTACGCCACTAATTACAGCATTAAATCGCATCCAATTACCTCACACGGTGACTAACTGTGTCCTCTCCTCGATAGCACGTGTGCTGCGACTGCAAGAAGAGCTTCTGCGCGCTGTGCTCCGTGCTGCAGGAGAACTTGCGCTGCTGCGCCACCTGCCACTTATTGCGGGGCACCGCCTTCCAGAGGCCACGCCTCATGCAGCTGCGTGTCAAGGACCTGCGGCAGTACCTGCTGCTACGCAACATCCCCACCGACACCTGCAGGGAAAAGGAGGACCTGGTGGAACTGGTTTTGTGCCACCGGGGCACCCGGGAGCCGCCCCGACCTGTGATGGTGGTGCAGGAGGAGGAAGAGGAGGAAGACGAAGAAGAGGAAGTGGATGGAGACACGCCCGAGGAACGGGAGGGACATGATGAAGATGATACAGACAGTCTCCACTCACGTGCCGCCTCGCCGCCCTCCCCCGCCGACTCAACATCCGAACAGTCGCTTGGATCCGCCTCTCAGGGAGTCGTGCTCAGCCCAAGTGACAGCTCAGGGACCCCAAGCCAGGTGACACTGACACACAATTAGAGTACGGTTAAAACAAAAAATAGCGAGCTAGTGTGGCTAGTTATAGTGAGGAGCCAGTCCTCAAAGTTACCTCAACTCCATGGCAGCGCATAAGCAACACTTCTTTCTGACAAATATCGCTATTGCTAAAGGAGGACGAGGAGTAGCGAATCATGTGACACATCGAGAGAGAAGCAAGAACATGAGAAGACGGAGAAGCCATTGCTAACTGCAAAGCTAACATGAAAGGAAGATGAATGAAACGTCCTTAAATTTGGTTTCAAATAAATGTAGAAATTTTTTTTTTAAATTAAAAGCTAGTTTATTTGTAGCTAAGCTAAATTAATGATGACGAAATACTTTTTAAATTAAAAAATCTTTTAATTGTGTTTATTCGAACTACGTTTTAGATTATTAAAAAAAACACGATTTGAAGCAATTATTTTTTGATTGGAAAGAATGTGAATAATTGGTTGACATTTCAACTTCACAAATGGCCCATCTGCCTCTTTTAAAAATCAAATGTGGCCCTTGAGTACAAAAGTTGGCTCAGCCCTGCTCTAGATGCTTGTTGAGCTGAATTCAACAACAATTATGTTGATTTTTCTCTCCACAGCGTGGATTCTGCATTCATGTGACAGCTGCAAGCAGCAGCATTTACACTCTGACTGCCACTGTGTGTGCGCGTGTGCTTGCGTGTGTGCGCGTACGTGCGTGTCTGTGTGTACATGCAGACCAGCGAGCAAGGCGGCTTAAGCCCTTTGCCTTTTTTTAGGTCGCTTACATGGGCTGAGTCAGTTATGTAACGCGCACGCAGGTTGACAACTCCCTGCAGCAACGCAGCTGACACCAAACGCGATGCTGAGCACCATATTAACACTGCATTAAAACA
>NW_017841544.1:0-1494 GCF_001891065.2 Hippocampus comes
AAAAAAAAACTTAACTGAACCCTCTGCACAGAGTAACATGGGTTTAATTTCTTGAGGAAGAGCACAAACACTAAACCTCAGCTTCGTGATTTATGCACATTTGCAGGGCACTAATTCCACTGCAGAGTTCATAAGAATGCATGTGGTCGTTTGATATATTTAACAGACCAGTTGATAGTCCACCGAGCTAAAAGATGCAATGCGCTACAGGCAAGCCAAATGTGCTCCTCTGTGAAAGACAATACATCTCTGATAAGTCTGTTTATGCACCAAAAATCCGAACAATGTCACGTTATTGTGAAAAGCTAAACTCAAAATAAAGTGGTAATCCTTGGGTCAATGAGGACGCCATGTATTCGAGATGAGGACGGGAGAATGTCAATGAGCAAATCAGTAGTGAACAACAGAACGAACCGGGAAATGGGGAATAATGCCGCAAAGCAAATGCGTGGAAAAATGTTTGACTTCAAACAAAGGTCTGTTCACTTGAGTCAGCTCAGGGATTCTATCATGACGCCAAAATGGCGTACACTGCCTGAGCAGATAAATCTGATAGATAAATCCTGAGTGGTTGGCAACGGAATAACACCACGGTTCAAAAGCTGCTTTCAAAGCAAATGCATGAAGATCAGGGCGTGTAGCAATCTCTTCAACAGAACCAGGAAAGGATGATTCCCCACATTGTCCTCTTTGGATGCTTTCCATTGAATTCTGAAAGGCCATGATGCCGACAGGATGATATTGCTGCTTTTTCACTGCATATTACCAGTTCGGGTCAGTTCCACTCCACTTTACGAACAGTGAAAACCACACTGTATTGAATGCATCAGCTGGGGAAACGACCTGCAAATGACAATAATAGAGGAGAACTAGGGTGTCCTGTATTTACGTGTCACATTTGGATTTTGGCCAAACTATTTCAAGATGAGACAGAGGGCAGCAGGAAAATGGAGCACGGCAACAAAGACGACAGAGTATATTGCCGTACAACTGTAAGGCCCAGCAAAATGGCAAGCCAGGTACCACAAATAGCACCTCAAACGAGATGGTTTTGCCAACGCAAAAAATTTCAAAAGCGAGGCAAGCTGAAGAGCCAAAATGCCGTGAATGATGTGGACAAAAATATTAGGACATAACTAAAAACGAAAATTGGAAGTGCTTCTTGATATTGGAGTTTATCTCCGGGAAATGTACCCTACTTATCCAGAAATAATTGTTAACTCACAGATCAGGTTCAATAATCAAGTGACTCACTGCGGCGAATCTTGCACTGTACTTAAAGGTCAGCGCTGACCCCTCTTGAAACCCTGTGCTGCTATTTATATTCATCGCTCCCACCTTCTAGCGGTTCGAGCACAAAGAGAAAGCGAGATCACTGCTAAGGCTCCCCACTGCAGGAATACCGCAATATCAGGCATCGCCACTCCTTTTTGCCATCTCGGTATAACATTTACTGTAAATGTTAATTTGACTCTTTCTGTCCATGAGGAGTGA
>NW_017841545.1:0-1491 GCF_001891065.2 Hippocampus comes
TTTTGTCTCGCCTCCACGCATTGTCAAGTGATCGTTTTAAAAGTAACCTGAATGTCGAGGTTGCAGGTAGAACCAAGCGCAGGCAAGGCAGGGCAGGAGTTCAGGGGAAGGTATTGAAAAACACAGGGCCTTACGACTCCATAAACTGCATAATACGCTCACAATGCTACAAGGTACAGCCCGAAAGCAAAGACGGAACTAAATACACAGACTCAAGAGGCAACTACGACAAGACATGAATGGATGAAGTATGCCGACTGGTTAAAACGAAGGAAGGAGAGATAATATCAGATGGAGACATGACTACCAGAGTGGACACAAACGGGAGACAGGAAACCACAAAATTCTAGATAAACGAAAACCAAGACCCGATCGTGACACAAGCCACCGACAGAGATGATTTGAGGAAGCCAAGGTGAAAGGTCAGTTCGGCAGGTTCCACAGCAATCTTCCACCAGCTCTTCAAGGCTATTATCCTATTCGGCTCCTGCTCACATATCCGACGCCGTACTGCACATATCACTGTCAGCATGCCTTTCATATGTGGACACAGCCCCGGTCGCTTTCCTCACACTGTCACAGCAGCGCATTGTTATTTTGGAAGTGGCATGTGTTTGTCTAATAGAGGCTCAGGTTTCTTGGGCTTCCAGCACAAGTCTGCAAAGGATCTGTGATGGATGGCAGACGTCCGTTACCGCCACCGCCCCTTCAAATGCTTGCCACATTTATTTATGGGCATTGGGCGACAACACCTGAAATGGACTGGCTTCCAAAATTGTTTGGCTGTTAAAACTCTGTACTCACTAATAATCTTTACAGGAAAAGGAAACAATGTCAGATTGATGGGATTTTATTCTGTAGGTGAATATGAATCGGACATGTTAGGCATCATTTGATAATGGATAGAGCGGGGATATTTCCTTGATCAAAGGTCAGACGCTTTGATATTCAAGTGGTTCGGCTGGCGGATTGGACTTCGACATGCTGAGCGTTTATAAAATGAGAACCTTACACAGTCATGGGGCTCTGGCCAATTAAGCACATTACCACTGGTTTATTCTAATAGACGGTGCTTTCATTTGCAGACATCCACATTAAGCCTGATGAATATTCATGAGAGGTCTTCTCCCAGTCTATCAGGCGCATATTAATTTACGAAACCTGTGTCTGGAGTGCAAAGACGTGACCACATTTCCCTCTTGCCTAATGTGCAGATGAATGCTCTTTTCAACCTTGCACGAGCCACAGAGGTGCGTTTGATATTTCATTCATGTGAATGATGGTGAGGGGGGAAAAGAAAAGAAAATGAATGTCTAACATAAACAAAAACTACCCTCAATACCCAAGTGTGAACTCTCCAGAGGTTACGCATAATTATCCTGCAGTGCACCTTACCTGCACATCTCTCATCGCCTGTCAGCTCCCGGCACACACTCCAGCAGACGCAAAGCCACCGGAGATACACACACACGCACACACACACACACACAC
>NW_017841546.1:0-1495 GCF_001891065.2 Hippocampus comes
CCCCCCCCCCCTAAAAAAAGCTGCAAAACACCAGAGAACAGTGAATGCACACGGTATCGCTCTCTCTTTCTAAAGTAGGGGAGGGGGAGGGTGGGGTTGCTAATTGAAAGCAGACTTTTGTGGCGGTTGCCGGACAAGGGAGGTCTCAAAGTGTGGTGGTACGTGGGCTCTGTCTAGCGGTATGCGAAACAAGGACGGGATTAACGCCGTAAGGTCGTGAAAATAAGGTACAGTTCAGTTGTATTTAACTTTCAAGTTCAAGATGTTTACAATTAATCATCCAGGAACATTTGTCAACATCTACCAAGGTAAATGTTTTGATTTAATATGATTTGCGATGCGAGTTTATTTTTCCACATGGAGCGCAACGGAATCAAATATCCTTTTTCTGGACTCATTTTTGTGGGTCCATTACACAACTGTATTTTAATGTTTATTTTGGTGAAATTAGGTGTGAAAAGTTTGCCAACCACTGACTTAGCCAACAAAGTTGGTAATGATATAGAAGGACGAGTTGATAAACATCCGGTCAGCTTCCACTTGGAGTTTTGGTGAGTCGAGATGCAACACGCACGCAAACGCACTTTTGGAGTGATGTGCAAAGGTCACAAGAGCAGACCTCTGCTGCCGCCTCCTGGCTGGAAATATAGAGTCCCCTACAAAAGTATTGGTACGGAATTACTTTGCAATTAGTTTGTCCCGACCAAAAGATTAATATGAGACAAAAGTTGAGAACTGCAGTTTTCATTTCATTTTTTTTTTTTTATATAAAATAAAAAAAAAAAAATTCATTTCATTGCATTTACATCTAAACATGTTCAACAACTCAGGACACAGCACCTCCTGTTTGAAGCTCGGCTGTTAGCACAATCTAATGTTTGAAGAGGACTTTCAGAGAAGAAATGTCCAGGCCACACCACAAGATGCAAACCGCTCATCAGCAAAAAGAATCGGATGGGCCAGATTGGATTTTGCAAGAAGTACAGAGATTTATGGAATGATAAGAGCAAGGTTAACCTCTACTAAAGTGATGGATAGCCCAAAGTACAGAGAAGGAAAGGATCCAAAACACACAAGCTCATCTGTAAAACATGGTGGAGGTCATGTCATGTCTTGGGCATGCAAAGCTCCTTCTGAAACAGGCTCACTCGTTATTTAGTGATGATGCAACAACTCATGATGGCTGGACAAGTCAATCAACAGATCGTAACTTAATTGAGCATTTTACCTTAAGAAGAAACTGAAGGCAGAAAGCACCAGAACCAAACAAGAACTGAATGAGACTGCAGTAAAGGCCTGGAAAAGTATTTCTAATGATGAAAACTACATGCCACCAAATATTCAATGTTATTCACTTAAAGTGCGAATAATGTCTGTTCCAGTACTTTTGCTCTCTTGAAAACTGAGCGACTTCCAAATAAATGGTGCTCTGCCCTGAACTTTGTAACACGTAGACGTAGAAAAGCTTTAATTCTGAACGTTTGTCTCAAATTCA
>NW_017841547.1:0-1495 GCF_001891065.2 Hippocampus comes
GATAGGCAGGACGGGGAACGTGATCTTTCCGCCTTCGCAGAGCTGCTCCAGTATCTTCTCCTGATGTTTTTGCTTGACTTCAAGTTGCTCATCATAAGTGAGCCTCCACAGGGGGGTGACCACTGAGGCCAGCCTGTCCTCCCAGGACAAATCAGCAGCCCAGGTGGGCCTCCTGTCTCTTTTCCTCTGACGTTTCTTGACTGGTTGGTGCGTTGCCCGAACGGCAGCTATGGTGTCTTTAGATGAAAA
The DNA here is from genome assembly GCF_001891065.2 of Hippocampus comes. Lineage (NCBI taxonomy): Eukaryota > Metazoa > Chordata > Actinopteri > Syngnathiformes > Syngnathidae > Hippocampus > Hippocampus comes. The sequence goes on from NW_017841547.1 coordinate 250, forward strand.
AGACAGACAGGTCTCCCGACGAAGACGCACAGGAACCCGTCTCATAAGATTGAACGGCCCACAGTAAGCCATCTTGGTTCTCAAAGATGCAGCAGTGACTTAGAAATGCGATCTTAGGTCACACCGCGAACGCACCTGTTGAATAAGCAGCCTCCTCTCGGCTTTTCTGTTCTGGCGGTTGCACGCCACAGTTTTCGTCTACTTGTCAAGGTCTTTCAAGAGGAATCGGGGGGCCAAGTGGCGGAAACCGGCGGGGGTCCCACTCTTGTGACGTTTCGACTGAAGTTCGGGTTGCCTTTGCGTGACGTCATCACCCCGCGCCCAGAGTTGGGTCAAGTAAATAGCTCCGCCGTGTCGCAATGGACTCAAACAAGGACGAAGCGGAGCGTTGCATCAAAATCGCACTGAACGCAGTCAGCAACAACCAGCCGGACAAAGCCAGGAAGTTTTTAGAGAAGGCCCAGCGTTTGTTCCCGACGGACCAAGCCCAAAGTAAGTCGAATAGAGCGGGTTCTTCACACGGCGGACCGCCGCTTACACATTGCAACGCTAACCGTTAGCATTGCACGATTGGGGCTCATTAGAATGGTGAGGTTTTGGGTGACAGCCGTCGTTTTCTCCCCGAACAGACTTACTGGACACGCTCGCGCACAATGGGAAGCCCCCGGACCAGAACGGCGGACCGGCTAACGGAGAAAGAGCCTCCACGAGGCACCGTCATCACCGAGAGGACGCTGAAACGTCCGCGCAGGGGCCCGCAGAATCGACAAAACCTTACACCGCCGAGCAGATGGAGGCGGTCAGGAAGTCAGTATGCCTCATTTGCTTCCTCGTTCAATACCGAGTGCTTATTTTGCCCTGACCGCCAACTCGCCACTTGCCGGTTTGGTCGTAAAACGCCCAAGGACCACAAGTGCAAATGTTGCGCCGGTTAAAGTGTGCCAGCTCGTGACGTAGTGGCTACAGCTGTTAACCCGAAACCGATGCAAACGCTGGACCTTTTTGGATTGTATTTTGGTCCTGGTTTAGAATTCCTTGCAGCCAGTCGCGAGTTACAAACGAGACCTTTAGGTTCGCGTATTTATTGAAGAATTGTACAGCTGTGCAAGTGAGCAATGTTCATGTCGCTCGAGAAAACAAAGAGAGAAGCATAATTAGGAGGTTAGCAAGAAAGCGAGGAAAAGTCAATCTAAAAAATGATTTTGTTGTTAGAATTAAGAAAATGTCCAGCCTATATACAAAAAAA
>NW_017841548.1:0-1497 GCF_001891065.2 Hippocampus comes
TTTTTTTTTATTCATTGGTCCATCTTCTGCTTATCCTCACTTGGGTTGCATGTGTGGTGGGCTATTTATTGTATACTAAGGAAAATGTTATAAAGAAACATCTGAGAACCACAACAAACAATGAAAGTGGGCTTGACCATGCAAATGAGGAGCAAACGGAATCGGACAGTGACTGTTGGGCTTGGGCATCACTCATCTGATTGGCTGCTTTTGTTCTTTTGAACTGGAAGTGTCCCTTTTCCTTTTTCGGGGGACGGGTTGGCAGGGAGGGGGTTCACTCACAGGCAACAGACCTCTTCATTACAGTTAGGTGGCCATGCTGTGTGGACTCTTGAATGGTGTGGCATGCCGATGATGTGTGGAATATAGAGGAAAAAAAAAACAGATGGCACTACAGGCTCCTCAGAGGCATGAGAAGGCCGGCTGGCCAAGGGAAGAGTTGAGCTGCCTCCTGGTTGGGGATGGAGCTGTGGGGAAGACGAGCATGATCATCAGCTACATCTTCAATGGGTACAAGAGCGAGTACAGGCAGACGACTTTCGACGTGTTTACTGGTAGGACAAGATCATCAAAAAAAAGTGGATAATGGACCATAACTGATTTAATGTTTATTACTGGCAATTCACAGGTTTGGTTTATGTAAATGGAGTGCAAACACGACTTAAACTGATCGATACAGCTGGACAGGTAAATACGTCATGGTGACTGTGAAATTTCTTCCCAAATGATGTCTGAATTTGTGTTGCAACAGGATGAGTTTGGCCATCTTCGCTCTCTATGCTACGCCCACGTGGACGTCTTCATCCTATGTTTCAGCCTCATCAATCCCGTTTCGTTGGACAACATCACTTCCAAATGGATCCCGCAGATCCGTGCACAGAATCCCAGCTCCCCCATCATCTTGGTGGGTACCCAGTCTGACCTTTGCCATGACGCGGACATCCTCGTTCATCTGGCCCGGCGGCGTGCCAAACCAGTTGCACCGGGCCAGGCCAAGAGGCTGGCACGCAGGATCCGAGCTTACGGCTACATGGAGTGTTCGGCTCTGACCCAGCACCGCCTCAAAGATGTGTTTGACTGTGCCATCTTCGCTGCCATCAAGCACAAGCACAATGCTGCAAAAACCAAAACGCTTGGCTTGATTAAATGCCTGAAGACTTTTTGTGAATGTGGATGGAGGAGAATCTTCAAATAATGTGAGGAGATTGGCTGCTGTGTCTAGGACTGGAGTGGCAAACCTTTTTCTCAGTTGTGTATATTATAAACATTTTGGGCTTTTGATAACAGTTCCTCTTGGCTTTTATTTCTTTTTCAAATTGGATGGCCCACGAACTATGGGTTCCATACACTTGATTGATGAAATGGACAAACCAAAATGGACATCAGGAAGCCACATTACTCTGTCATGTTTTCTTCAACTCCTGTGTTTGTTATTATTTTTGCCATTCATGTTTTTGCATATGTGGAATAAGTGTACAATAAATGCACTACAGAGCA
>NW_017841549.1:0-1496 GCF_001891065.2 Hippocampus comes
ACTAAAGTTGTCTTGTCGCAATTGAGGCAACTAGCAGTGGTGATGTGTTTTTACGCTCAACCATTTTGTAACTCGCCAAGGGCTACCCACCAAGCCCTGGTGGTTTTATGCAGTAAAGTGATGAACAATAAAATAAATATACAATAAAGTTGGAATAGAAACAATGAGAGTAAAATGACTGAACAAAAGAAAACTTAAAAAGCGATCCCATTACATAATGTTAATTTATACAATCAACAGCCTAGTCTGGTGTAAATGTAAATTCCAGGCCAATGATGAGAACAAAAAATGGGTTCCAAGTCTTATTTAACTTTCCTGATTGTCCACAGACTGACAGCCTAATGTTTTCAAATCATAAAAAAAATACATTTTTAGCTGTTGTGTATTATATGTGAAGTAGGCGGAATAGGTTTTCGCTTAAATAAAATTAACCTCAGGAGAAGATGTGTGGCAAATATGTCATCTTTTGTGAGAAGAGAATCGAAGGGTCCGCAACCAGGACTGAAGAAAACATATTTTATTGAGGTAATCAAAGAGTCACAGTGAGTTGGCGATTACGTTTTCACCGTGATTGATTTTGTCAGATTATATCGTTGGGGTAACAGACATTTTCTTCGCTGTTTGTTTATGATATTTACCTACAGTACCCACGAGGTGCGATTCCTCTTCGGGTTTTTAATAGCATGCTTTCTTTTTCACAGGTTTCAGTGCCATTCACAAATCTCACCAAAAGTACACTTCCAGGATTTGCATGCAGCCTAGGCTGTCCGTGAATCATGCCTCTTCAGGGTTTGCGTGTTCATTCCCAGTTTACATGTGGCGGGTGTGTCAGAAGTCGTGAGAAAACGATCAATAGATAGGAGATAATAAGTGTTCAAGTCCAGGCGCATAAAAAGGGTTGACGCAGCAATGGGAGAATATGGCCCCGGGTTGTATGTGCTAATGCCTCAATACTGATCTGTTTGCCGAATTTGACCATGTTGATTTTGGTATGCAATCGTGTGGTGTATAATTAGCTTTATATAAACTTGACATGGAGAACTGTCATGATCATTGGGCTGAGAGAGACCTTTGTTAGACCAAAACAACAGTGGTTTGTCATAGTTTGAATTTTAGTGCAGCAAAAATCGATTCAGGGCTGTATTTGGTCTTCCCTGCGCTTCACAACTTCAAATTTTCATTCAACAAAATCCTTATGTAATGTCGCTATTTGAACATTTGGATACAAGGTGATTTGAACAATTTGTATTGTACATGGATCAAACAACTGTATTGGGTGTGGGTGTGTGTGCGCGCGTGCGGGTGTGGGTGTGTGTCAGTGGCAGACGGTGTGTGCATGCTCTCTGTTTACGAGCCAGGAAACATGCAATTTGAAACGGTGGGATGGTGGAATTTCAAGCCCACATGCTGTAGCAGGAGACGAAGACACGTGAGCCAGTTGACCTCAAACCATCTCGGAGCGAGAGAGAGAGAGGGGGAGAGAGAGAGAGAAAGAG
>NW_017841550.1:0-1497 GCF_001891065.2 Hippocampus comes
GCCAGTGATCCCCCTTGAATGAATGCTTTGCTATGAAATACATATTTCATGATTAAAATCTCACTTCTTCTTCTTCCAGTCGTCTGAGGGCGTCACTGATGTACTTGACATGTTGCGTAGTCAACGTGACCAATGCTGTGTAGCGTGTGCGCAGGTCCATGAACTGGACGGGGGGGGAAAAACTTCTGAAATGTATTCACATATGAACACAAATTTCAAATGAATGTGCTCAGACCTCCTGAGTGATGGCGTCAGAGGAAGAGTGCATCCTCCTCCTCTTCACCAGTGACTTGTGCATGGACTCCACGAAGGCTCTGAAAGTCATCAGCTGAAGCTCGTAATCCTGCAGAGAAAATCATTTTGAATTGACAAAGTGCTTTGGCATGAAAATGTCACACGGCGCCAATCACATCACCTTGTCAGAAAATAAACAGGTTGATGCATCAGTGACTGGGGAGGGATAAATTTTACATTGCGAGGAAATTACAATCTGAGCTGCATCTTGAGATCACCAATCACGGCTTTTACTTTCTTGAACCACAAATGTCAGGTTTTGTGTTCGTTTGCCATATTGACCCTTTGTCACAGTCACGAATTAAAATATCTACATACACTTTTTATATAAATAACTTGATAGCTTGTCTTATCCAATCACTGTGTCAACTACCAACACACTATACACACTGACCTTGACTGAGGTGCAGTAATGTTTGGAGTGAGCCTGGCAATCATCGAGTTTGGTCTGGTTGTCTTCGATCTCAGCGACCAAAGCCTATTACATAAGCAGTAACAAGTCCAAAATCATATCCACATGTATTAACATTGTTTAGACTCATTTTTTTAGTATCGTCAGACTGTGTGTGGACTGACCGTCTGCTGCGCCAGTTGCTCGGAGAGCGCCTTGCTGTCAGTGGTCCCAGCCGGTGTGTTCTCCTGCCGCTGCGTGGTCTCTTGGATCCACGTCATCAGCTCCGAGTGTCCGTCTCTGTACTGCTGCAGAACCGAGGCAATACCCTGCAGCTCTGCCCGCCTGTCCTCACGGGACAAAACACAAACAAAAATAAATAAATATACGTATCATAATCTACCATATGGTGAGTGAATTTCACTTGTGGGCGTGACAACATCCTGCGCCACTCACCGCGTTTCGATCTGCTTTTTAACACCGCACCACCGCTCCGCCGCCTGACTGGCTCGTTCCTGGTAGCGCTCCATCTCGGGGTTGCGGTCCGGGTGGAGGACGGTGAGACGGGACGTCGCCTCTTTGGCCTGGAGGACGTCCGACTGAAGGGACTCGAAGACGCCCTCCTGCTCGGAGAGCTCGCACTGCCACTTCTACAAAGAAAGGGAAAAAAGCTGTTGATGTAGGTTGACTGTAAAATATCCATCTATCGACAGTGTAGCTATTCATCGATCAATTAATTACACTGTACAGGCTTCCAACACCTTACCCCCAATTGATCTCTTAGGCTTTGGATGGCTGCCGTGTCTGCAGGA
>NW_017841551.1:0-1498 GCF_001891065.2 Hippocampus comes
GCTGCTTCCAAGGTGGACGGAGACTGTTTGAAGGGGGCCGTGAGGGAGGCCACTCTAGTCAGGACCTACTTTGGTTCCCCCCCAGATCAACATTCCACGCTCAGTGGATGCGCCCTGCTGGACATCGCTGTGTACTGCCTGCAGTTTGTCCTGATGATGCTCAACGGTGAGAGGCTGGAATCCATCCAGGCCGCGGGGATGTTGCTCGACTCGGGTATGAGTCGGCAACTTGGGATTAGTGTCATTAACCACCTACTGTAGATCAGTGACCAAAAGCTGCTTGTCATTGGCGTCTCATGCTAAACAAACTTCCTCACGAGTTGCAGAGGTGGAGAGAGTACTCACATACTATACAAAATAAAAATATAGTACATGTGTAAAGAAACATTCTGGTCAAAGTAGAAGTATGATTGCACTCCTGGAATTTACTGGCATTGTGAACGGAGTGGGAAGCAAATGTAGGCTTGTGTACAGCACTAATGATATCTTAGCATTGCTAGTGCTGCCATTTTGTTGAAGCAATGGGCAGCATTCTCTGTGACTATTCATCACAGCTGCCCACTTTAATAATTGCATGCAATTATAAATGGGCATGTTTGAGAATGGCGCTCGTGTATGGTGAGAGGAGCGTATTTTTTTGTCTGACTCGGTTGGCGGTGCTACCCCAAACCCTCTTTGTAGTTGACTTAACTTCGATTTACATGTTTTTTATTTTGCGTCGTCATCCGCAGAAATTGAAAAGAGTAAGAAACCTATTTTGACAAAGGAGTAGACAACACAGCGACCAGTGAAAATGATTTCAAACGGAGGTAGTAAAATTAAAAAGTGCAGATCGCGGATAAATCGACTAAAGTACCCGACTGAATTGCAACCCCCTCGCTCTCCAAACTAAAAAAAATTAAGTTAAGTAAACCAAGGGAGGCATTCTTCACATGGAAAAGCCCTGAGTTATCTTTTAAAATGTCAGTCTAATCCAAATCCCTCCCCCGGGAAGCACAGTAATACGGCGGACTGACAGGTAATGTGGACCTGCTCGCCTTGCAGCCAGATAACCTTCCATGGAAGACTGTCACATTATAACTGTGATTTCCTTATCTTTTGCCAACCGTCGCGTTCCACCATTTAATCATCGACAAATGATGAAGGTGTGAAATCAGATTCATCCTGTCATCTTTTCTCCGAGTTTAGAGCTTATTTCACTTAGAACTGAAACATGTTTGCTCAGTGTTGCATGAGCCAAATGCTAACCAGCCATATCCATGATTATCATTTTGTTCCTCACAGGGAGCGGATGAGTCTCTGGTTGTGCTGATGAAAGAGGATGGCCATGTGCGCTTTCCCCATCGCTGTTGTCTTCTAAACTTTGACGGCGCCAAGGGATCGATTCAAGTAAGAAATCAAAATTTACACAGAAATTGGATGATGTCATCAAGCTGGAATTTCCAAAGTACTTGGACGACTCGAACATCCATTTTCCGATCCGCTTTATCCTCACAAG
>NW_017841552.1:0-1498 GCF_001891065.2 Hippocampus comes
GGGGGTCATCTGCCTCACTATTTGAAATACCTTTGGAACAGCTAAAAATGTTAAACCACTGAGTGTACAAACCTCTGAAACAGCAATGATTCACTGTTGGTGATGATGTTTTTTAGGTAGCCTGCCCTGGCGTGGTCGATTCTGGTGTCGCATCCGAGTTTTTTGGGCTTGTAGCAGTACCACGGCTCGCCGGAGCGAAGGTCCGTGTAGTTGCACAGTGGCCCCTGGTCTTGTGGCAGACACGTATCGCAGGCTGTTGTCTCAGAAATAAGGCCTCTGCGAAAGAGGCTGACGAAGAACACCCGATGGGGCAGTTTCTCCCTCAGCCGCTGCAGCACGGCGACGGCCTCGCTCGAGTGCACCATCATGACCTCAACTTGAGCCGATCCCTCCCACAGCAGCGGAAATCGAGCCGAATAAAGTCCATTCTTGTGGTCCAGCACCTGCCCAGCCACACCTGCTTTGTATTTTGGGGAATGCAACCGAGCCAGCAGAAAATCGCCGCCATAGCGCTTGGGTCGGCCCTGGAAGTCGCGCAGGTGAACAAGCACTTCCAGCTGGTCGCCCACGTACCGACGTTGGTCTTTTTCGGAGAGGACGATTGTAAACAGGCTGTGTGCCGGGTCACTCGTCTGGGACAGGTTGAGTGGTTCTGAACCAGAAGGGAGTTGGGGCCAGGTGATGGAGTTTAACAGCTTGCGCTCCTCCAGCTCTTCTTCATGTGACAGTGGCTTGCTCAGATGTGAACAGAAGGTGTGATTGTTGTGAAAGGTTCGGAGGGTTCCAGAGAGGTTTGTTGACTGGAGCCGGTTTTGGACCTTGTAAAGTGCTGACACGATGTGGTACTTCCAGTTCTGAGGAGATGACATGATTTGCATGTGTAAATCAATGTGAGAAATGGAGCGGGTGGAGATTCTTTTGCGCAATCACAGTACAGTATTCAAAGTCATTGATCACAAGTTGTAAATTGATCACTAAAATACCATGAATTTGAACCAGTTGGAGCTAGTGCAACTCTGTAGACCTAGATTGAGATGTCCCACAGGGGCGCTGCCATGGACCACTCCTGTATTCCATTTTCACAAATAACTTGCCATCTGATTTGCATAAAAGTGGTCCAGGTATGATGATGATGGTTCTAGGCTGTATTACACTGCAAATACGATCATGGAGCAAGACAATGTTGTGACTTCGGCATTTGATTTGGTCTTTGATTGGATCCAACAAAATAAGCTTGCAGTGAACATGTCAAAAGCCAAATATATTATTCGGAGAGTCTCAAGTCACAAAAATCTCTACCTATAATAAAGCTGAACTTGTCTTGACTAGATGTAGTTTTTAAATATGGTGATTACTTAATTGCGCCCACATTAAGCATATTTCAATATTTACCATCGCATTGACAGCATTAAACAGCTACATTAAAGCTAGAAACATTCATGCATAGATAAAAACAAACATGCATTCTTCCAAACAATAAATATTCATTTCACATTCT
>NW_017841553.1:0-1500 GCF_001891065.2 Hippocampus comes
GGGAATCTTGCATGATACCACTACACCAGCGGCGCTGTGTCACACAAAGCACCAACTTTATTTTAAGAATAAATTATGTAGCTTTGCAATTTTGGGGGGCATTCAATTCTGGTGAACACACGATTCATTGCTTCCATATAATAATAAAGGACATTTACCGAAATCGACGCTCGAAAGCGACAGCTTTATTCCGGGCGTCTTTCTGCTTCCACTTCCGCGTGACGCTGTTTCAGAACGCCATCTTGGTAAGGTCATCGATACAGTATTGCGCAACAATCCGTTTCTTTGTGGCTGTATAGTTTGTCATATTTTAAAAAATCTAAAAGATAAAACATTGTAAACATATGCAAAATACAGGTACATTATTTCAGCATCATAATTATTAATTAAACCTTTGTTGTTTATCTAAATAGATCTGCCGTACAAAGCCTTTAATCACTTTTAATGTTCGTAAAAAGACCTCTAGATGGCGGTATTGTACTGTGTTTAAACACCCTAGCTCTTATTGAGCCTCTCTCCCTCATGCTCGATTCCACAAACAAAATATTCAAAGGATCATTTCCCCCACTTAGTTAACTCTCATATTATTGGTTTTGCTCCACAGAGGTTGAATCGAGACTACCTGTTCTTGTTTGTAGAAGTTCAAAAATTTAGGGTTCAAGGTTTGAATCTCTGCACTGGCCAGCTGCAGCATAGAGACAGGCTGGAAATTGTTCCGAATCCATCCTGCCATTCAAAAACAAAAAAAACAACAACAACAAAAACCTTTATGGGTCCTCTTGATTTTTGTTGTGTTGTGCTCAACGTGCTATACGTGTTTTTAGCAAATTAAAACTCAAATAACATCTGCACGGCGATTTAAAAAAAATGCACGACTTGACTTTTTGCGCCGCGACATCCATTAACCCTTCAAAAGTGTAACCTTTTGGAAGCGTCTGGCCTCTGAACTAGGGACAATTGAACGAGTCAACCCCTAAATAACTTCACCGCCTCATCTCGATTACATTAAATTTTGAAGCGGCTCCCCAAGTAATAAAGTTAGGATTGATTGCATGCGAGGCCTGCAGCTGCTTAGAAGCAATAATGCATCTATCCAGGGGGTGAGAGGCAGGGTCGGCTCTAGACTGGTCGCTAGCCAATCGCAAGGCATTGATCGACAAACAATCATTCATACTTAGATTCGCAACGATGGACAATTTAGTCTTGAACTAACCTAAAATGCACATTTTTGGAAAGTGTATATCAATCAACGTCAACAGGTCTTTGGGTATAAATGCCCATCCTTTGCCCATCTTCAGTTGGATGTCAATCAAAGCGATTTTGCAGGACATGAATCGCTTAATGGCCGGAATTTTTTGTTTTGTCGCCACAAAGAAAAGCATTTAATCAGGTGCTTTAATCCAAGCGTGTAAAATGATGGAAGCGTGAACACACTACTTGTAATATAAATCTTATCAATAATTCACGGTGCAATTCTTCATTACTGTACTCCTTTTTTTT
>NW_017841554.1:0-1501 GCF_001891065.2 Hippocampus comes
GCGGATGTTGCACGGTGCCCAATTCCAACATCCGCCTTAATTTGCGGACGATGACGTCGACTTGACGTCCAAGCAAAACATCCCGGGAGAAAGAAAAAAAAAAGTAGCCCGAACCGGACTTAACCTTCATTTTGTCCGCTGTCCTCTTCGAAGATGAGTCCGAACTCCAGTTCCTCGCCGCACTTTGCGGAGGACATCGAAGCCAAAAGTCCCCCCCAAAAATCAAATCGCAAAGAAAAGTTCGTCGGTCTGTCGTCAAAATCGATCCGTCTCGGTCTCCTCACACGACGATAAGTCGAGCAGTTGGCAGCCTTCTAAGTTGTTCACTGTCAACGTTGTGACGATAATTTGAGATCGGACGAGACGGTGTACTTCTTGACTTGTTCTGCCAGAGTTCATTCGCACTCCTCGCGCCGAGCTGCTGCCTTCATGTCACCTCGGTCAGCTCAATTTTACATCGTCGGCCGTGCCGCCAAACTTGGGATGAGTCATCGTTCAATTGCAATACAGTTCGGCCGCACGAAACACCTTATTTCGGACGTAAATACACACGTGTATGCAATATTTGTATTCGTCGCTCCGAAAATTCGCTATTGTTCTTGTATTCCGTGATTCCACTTCATTCAAATTTAACCAATTGAGCAAGTAGAGCGATAAACGTACACAGATCGTTTGCCACGCTTAATCCTCACTTCGGTCAAATCACTTTCACAAATACACCGAATGTGCGAAATCCCGACACGCTGAACGCACCGGCGGTGACGCAAATTAGAAGCGCTTAACACTGCTGCCTCCTCATTCACCTCCTGATGACGCAGCATCAGAAGCAACTGGGGTTTCACTATTTTGCCCAAGGACCCTTCGGCATGATCACATTGGCCTCTGAGTTGGGAGACGACCGCTCGACCACACAGCCATGCCGCCCGGACGTCTCAGAACTCGACTTCAACTTTGAATTCAAATTAAATTGGAGCCGAAAGTCAACGTTAACAGGTGGTCCTGAAGAAGTTATTCTCATTTTTGTTAGCCACGCCCCCACCCCTTCCCAGGAAGAAGAAAGTATTTCGCACCGCCCCCCCCCCCGGCGACAACATTAACATTGGTTTTTTTTTAGTCTCTCTTCACCTTTCTTTTCATCAGTGTTAAATCTGTTTCCATGTAGTCTCTTAAGAATTTGTTCACCACACTTCTTGGCTCCTGTTCGACATGCAATTAAACTTCATTCTAGCACGCCCCTCCCTCCTAAAAATGTTCTTTGGGCTCAAGAAAAAAAATTACATGCAGCAAACGCTGTTCCATGATTTGAAATTAAAAATAAGTAAAAAATATATTGATCTCCATCGATGCTTTAAGTTGACGTGCAGAAAACGGATGACTGCTCAACCGAGGTTTTTCCCAAGCAAAATGATGCTGCCCCCTGTTCGCTGCAGGTGCAGCTTGGGGGCCAAAGCTTCAAAAGTTCCAACCAAAATCGTGTTACAAAATCAAAAGCGAGCAGCCG
>NW_017841555.1:0-1501 GCF_001891065.2 Hippocampus comes
GGAGAAGAGAATGCGTGAATGATTCCAAAGGCAGCTTTGGCCTCCACTTGAACAACTCACCAACAGTACTGATCTGGTTGGAGTCAAGTGACAGACGCGCAGTCCAGTCCCCCCTCAGCTCATATCGGAAGGACGCAATGCGCCGGCTGATGTCTTGGTGAGGTGTGGCCTGCATGAAGAGAGCCACCTTCTCCCCCGGCTGCCGGCTGAAGCAGCGCACCCTCGGCGGGGGGGACGACTCGGGCCGGTCCCCTACCAGCAGCTCCAGCACGCCGTCCCTCTCCAGGTAGAGCTGGGCGCCGTGGAAGTGCTCCGAGGGCTTGACGCAGGCCGTGATGAGGCCCGAGCTGCCGCCGCCGCCCCCGGGGCCCACAGCCACAGAGGGCAGGCGGGGCGAGAGGGTTAGACGAAGGGCTCCTTTGGGGTACAGCCAGTCCAGGGTGCCCTCGGAGCAGTGGAGGGAGATCTGCTCCACGCTGCCTTGCTGCTGGGACAAACCACTGCAAGGTAGAAATGAGAGGATTATTTGATCGATACTGCTTGTCGTCATGAGCTTGAATCTCTCCCAGCTGTCTTTGGATGAGAGACCGAGTACCCCCTGGATTGGTCGCCAGTTTATCTCAGGACACAACGAGGACACATTTACACCTACGAACAATTTATAGTCTTCAACGAAGCTAAACTATGTTTTGCAAGCATGGGAGAACGTCTAAACTCCACACAGGAAGTTTAGAGCTTAGATTCAAACCCGGAACTACAAAACAGCCAGGCATAAATGCTAACCTTTCATGCACCATGCTGCCAAATAAAACGTACGTTGTCATCATCCAAAATGTCACCTTTGACATGTTTGAGAGAGTTAATATGTTTTTATAAGCCAAAATTTGCTGGTGGAATAACTGTGAGGTGTCAAATTGCAACACCATATTAAGTCACCACATGTGTTCACATTGACAGGAATCTTAATGAAAAACGACTGAGGGAAAGCGCCACCTGTTGGCAAATTTGTGAAGCACAGCCTTGCTCTCAACATACATGAACAGTCCCCTTTTCCCAAACTATAACAGTGGGAATGTAATTCCTAGTCCTGAGGTGCATGCATTGTGTGTGTTCATAATTAATCCCCTCAGTCTTCTGTGTGTCTGGACCCCCGCAGGCCCCCTGTCGTCAAGCCCCTCCACCACACCGAGGACTTGAAAACATTTAGATTGCCCTTAATGGCCGACACGTCTCAACATGTGGGCAGACGAGCGCCGTCCTGCAACCTGTATGCCTCTGAACCGACCACCCGTAGCTCTGATGCAATTCAAAATATTTGACAAAAAATGTCAACACTAAACTGCCGTATGAAATACTTGCCTGCCTCTCCAACTGCACTGATCCTCAGAATAGTTGCACAGGGCTGCACGGAATAAAATCCAAATGGTGTAAATCCCCAAAAGATGCATCTTCAAATATAAGTGATGCAAACTTGAAAAAAACAAAACAAAACAAAAAAAAA
>NW_017841556.1:0-1495 GCF_001891065.2 Hippocampus comes
TATTTTTCCTTCTGGAAACGTTTCCTTACTTGATTGGGCATTGCTCCGGGCCCAACGGTTGTGTTGCTGTTTACCGTCCGAGCATAATATGACACATGCAACATGAGAGGAGGGCGTGTTATGTTGTGCGTCAAATTGACCCAAGTGCAGAAATGAATGACTTTTTTTTCCAGTATGAAACGCTGATGAGCATTTTTCCTTGGCATCAAGATGTTCCACGATGGGGCCAAAGTCCTAACTTTTCTATTTGACAGAGCTTCGGCTGCAGCAATGCGGTTGTTTGTTGCCGACTGTCCAGCCAGCAAGTGACTGCGTTGGCGTTGATCCGAAGGAAGATTGATGTGGTTGTCTTGATTTTGTGCTTTCCAGGGCTCGACGAAATCCTCCAAAAGCACGGAGTCACGCCGCAGGGCTTCCAGGTAGCATCCGTATTTTTCTTCACCCGTGGTCAATGGGCAGAATTCACAAACCCCCCTTAAGTTGCCGGTCAAATTGACCCCGAAACATGAGTGCTCTTCCCGAGAAAGAACTCATACTGATAGAAAAGAGATGATGTAAATTTTATATTTATTTATTTATCTATTTTTATTCAGCCAGGCCTTTTTAGAAACAAAACACCCTGAAGTGGAGCTGCAATTTCCACGCCTGACTTTACTCGATCGTCACTCATGAACTTTTGTGTTGAACTTGACTCAACGTTCACAGCTAATCAAAGAGTTATTTCGTGCTTGCAAAACAAAGCATCGGACACTTCATCGTTATGCTGCTTTTCAAGAGGATTCCAACATTGCGCAATGGTTCCGATGAAATCCCGTCGATGGATGAGAATGGGGAAAATCTGACAGCAATTGAATGCTCACCGGCATACATTCTTTGTCCTCTCCAAAGAGCGACGATGTTCTTGATGCTTTCTGAGTGGCTGAAGCCATCTCCGTCCTGCGTTACACTGCCCTCCGGTGGCCAAGGAGCAACAGATGGCCATTGACCGCAATCAAAACCGCTTACGTTCTTTACATTCTATATCATGATGGTATTACTCGATGATTTCAGGAAGTACAGTACTATAGAGTACTATTTTCATTTTACAAAAAACATGTGCGAGTGCTTTGAGAGCTGAGCATGGCCATGGAACAAGTTAAACTCGTAACTCAAGGCACAAACTGTGGTCCTGAAACATCTCGTTTTCAAACTCATCTGACATCAATACGCTTCCAAATAAATGTCGCACAGATGAGGGGGATGAAAAAGCAAATGCCCCAAAAAGCGCATGTGCCAAACACACGCCGTCACAGGACAGACCAAACTTGGCTCCGCCCTCGCATACAAAGCTCGTCTCTCCGTCGAGATGCATCACGTCAACGATACTCCCTTCACACCAGTTCAGACTTTCTTCTTCTTTTTCCGCCGTCTTGTGGCATCCCAAAGAAAATCGCCACCTGGTGACGAGCGAAGCGCCCGCAGGCAGCGGTCGACTGCGATCCTGCAGAAGAAAAAA
>NW_017841557.1:0-1502 GCF_001891065.2 Hippocampus comes
GTTGTCGATGTGCGCCCTGCGATTGGCCGGCAATCACCGTTCCGGGTGGACCACCACCGTTTTTTTTTTTTTTTTTACCTTCTTTCAGTCTATTTACAACTTTAATCTTCAAACTGGACACAATGTTCCTCTGGCTTGCAATTATACTCCAGGCAAATATTTGCGAGTGTCCTGTCTCCCTTTCCAGTCAGCCCACAGATTGCACTCGGCGAAGGTTTTGAGCCACGGCGCAAAGGCCGCCGCGGTTTTCGGGTTGAGTCTCGCCTCGATGTGCCTCATGCAAATAGCCCTTGATGAAATATTCATGAGCAAAGTGTCACCTGCGCTGTAAGGTTGCTTTGCAAATTCGGTGTCCGCATGCGGTTGGTTTCAAAGATCACAGGGGGATCAATAATATGTTTGTTTATGTATGAGCACATGTTCACGTCGGATGTTCTGTCTCATCGAGGGAATCGGCGTAGATAGAAAGCCGTGTCGTTCTATTAGCAGAATTAAATCGTAAAATACTAATGGTGCATTGCGCTTGGCTTCGCCTCCGGCCCTGGCTTTGCCACGCCAAACATAGACCGAGGCGCTCACCGATAATCATGGGCGGCCCACAGGAAGGGAATGCAAGCGTCATGGTCGAAGTAGCGCAGGTGTGCAAATGCCCTCCGGGCCAAGAGGCTGAAAGACGTTTCATCCCGGGCGCGCTTTTGTTCTTGCAACATTTGGACCTCTTTGTTTATCGCCGGTCTACTTTGGGCTTTTCTTCTCTTAAGCTCCCCCTACGGGTGAAAGGGGTAATGACACTTGGGCAGTCCCCATTGGTGGCAGTATCGTTTATGCCGCCATTCTTGTGATCTTCCTGACGCCTGCCACCAGCTGTTTCTGTGCTGTAATTGTATTTCAGTCGGATTCAGTCACTGTTTTATTCACTCAAGAAACAAAACATCCTTTGTATTCATTGGCCCAACATTCATAACATTCAAATGAATTCTAATTTGTCTTAATTCCCCACTCCACTCGTCTGCTTAAAAATCCGCTACCCGCTGCTTCTTCCTGCAATTCACAATGCTTCACAAGACGGGAAAGTGAGCGGCATTTGCATCAGGGCAACAGCAGATTTCTTCAAGGCGGTGTCTTTGCGCCTGGTTGCAATTGGTCATTCGCCAATTTGCTACTGAAATGTCCATGCGGCGATGACCGGGCCCTCTCGTGGCTAAATCGGACCATCTCATTTTGAGGCCGTTTGTCAACGTACTAGGCTTGGGGTTCACTCAAAATGGCTGACTTCCTGTTTGGTTTTAGTTGCTGGTGGGTGAACAGTATGTACTTGTCTCAACTGGTCCATGACCCCAAAAAAGTTTTGCTGACCCCTGCAATAAATGGGAGCTCTGAACCAGAATGGCTGACTTCTTTTTCTGTTTTGGACATGGTTTCTTCTAGCCCTAAACCTTCCCAACTCTCACCATTATCCTGGCCTGAGGTTTGCGTGTTCTCCCCGTGCCTGCGTGGGTTTT
>NW_017841558.1:0-1502 GCF_001891065.2 Hippocampus comes
AAAATCCCTGAAATCTACCACAAATGCCGACGCTGTACCGTTCATCGCTTCCTGTTGACAGTTGGATGGTTCGGAGGAGGATCTCGATCTCCACGATGACCGAATGTCCTACTTGTCGGCGATGAGCGCAGACTACTTGAGCATGGACAGCCGTCTGACCAGCGACTACGACGACACGGCGGATGAGGGCGGGGCTTACACCGACAATGAGCTGGACGAGCCAATGGACGAGCCCCAGCCCGTGTCGGCCATCAGTCGGTCGTCGGAGCCTGTCCTCCCAGACGAGGCGAGTGGAGTCACGCCAACAGCCATCCGCTTTAGCACGCCGGTCGGTGTACGGCGCAACCCCGTCAACCCTCCTGTACCGTGTCTGTGATTGTGTGTGTGTAGAAGCCCCACCCCGAACCCCGGAATCGTATGAGAAGGACAGGCAGCAGAGAGAGACAAAATAGAGAGCCCAGTCCTCCCCCTGCTTTTGTCCCCGAACCTCCAAAGGTGAGAGCACAGTGCCGTTCACGCGTGCTGCATCGTGTCGTTCTCACTGTCCAGACGCAGTCCAAATCCAGTTTATGAATTAATGTCCATCATCATCAATGAAGGAAATGAGCCTCCCAAACGCGCATGAGACTGCACCAGCGATCTGGGCAGAACGTGACGGCTTTTCGGATAATGTCCCCGGCCGCGTTCTGCCACAGGTGCGCGCTCAGACTCGGACCGACTCATCGCACGGCTACGACTCGCATTCCAGCAGCACCGTCAGCAGCAGCGATGCGGTGGCTGGGAACAAGCCGCCGCCCCCTCCTGTGGCCCTGAAGCCCACCATCGCCCGCCTCGGCCAGATGTCGGACGAGCAGAGCTCGGAGAAGGAGGAGGACCCTGCCAACAAATCCTTCCTGGGCAAGGTTGGGATTACTCACGTGGATTCGGTCCGATCTATTTTTAGACCCGCGGCTTCCTGATGAATATTCTGCAGATGTCCGATTTGTGAAGCCCTTTGGTTTTGTCTCATTGGGTTTACTGCTTGGTTGCTCATGTTGATGTCTCTTTATCCCACTGTTTTCTGCTCCACTTTCTTGGCTACTTATGCGACCCAGCAAATGGGGGTTCAGGTAACCGAATGTCTGTGTTCACCCACAAATTCAAAATGCAGCATTCGTGACCGTCGTGTTTTCTTTTCATTCCACGAGTCCTCGAATCATAATGTTCCATCGACATGCGAGATTTACACGGAGAGCGTTAACGTGTTGCGATATGAAAAGAGAACGTTTTGTTTTCTCCCTTTAGATTAAAGCGTTTGAGAAGATGGACCACCTGGCCCGAGCTCAGAGGCTCCTCGAACTGCAGGAGGCAGAAAATGCTCGGGTATGTCTTCTTTCATCTTCTGCTGCAGCTGGGCGTACGGATACATTACCCGAGATTTCTTCGACACATCTGGTGATTGTACTCGCTGATAGACTCGCGGTATGAAAGATGTCTTTCTTCATGTATAGTAAGGCATTTTT
>NW_017841559.1:0-1503 GCF_001891065.2 Hippocampus comes
CGGGTGCGGTTGAAGGTTAGGGTGAGCTTGTCAATCATCTCGGCTGAGGACCGGGCGGGATGTCCATCAAAAGGAAGGAGCGGGAAGGAAAAAAATAAAAAACACAAAGAATCGGTCACTGCCTATGTTCGTAGACAAGATCAATAGAAGAGGTAGCATTTCATGAATTTGGGGGAACTCTGGTTGCTGTTGTTGTTGTGTGGTATGTACTTGACATGGACACCGAACCCAAATCAAACCTTGTGGGACTCCTACGAAATGCGCAAGGCAGGCCTGCATTGTGCGGCGTGTCGTTTTTTGGGGATTTTTTTTTTTCTCAGGGCCCGGCTTACAAGCGTTCTTGCTGGCGCTGTCCATGGCGGTCATCCTGGCGCTCTGCTCGCTGGTGGACGACTCACGCAGCGCCAGGTAGATGACGTTGACCATGGCGAACTCCTGGTAGCTCCTCAGCACGTCGGCGTCGATGTCATCGTACACGGCCATGGTCTCTGCGGTTGCCAGGCAAGAGTTTCAGCATCGCAATGTTTGACGGGAACCGGGGTGACCCAAGACCTTACCCGCGTTTGCGACCACGTCGTTGGAAAAGAGGGACTTCCGGTCCGTCTTGTAGGAGATGACGGATCTGCGTGAGGAAAACGTCCGGCACAAGTCAACGCCGGCTTGCAACTCGGGATTCACAGTGACGCACATTCAGTGCGGTACCGCAACATGGGAGCGCAAAAAAAGTAACTTGTGTTTTTTTGCTTTTTTTAAAATGGAGGTTTCAGCCGGAGAAAGTCAAAGTGCGCTCGACCTGAAATGGTTGTAGATGACGGCTCCCTGGTCAAACTCGTAGCCGGAGTTGAGCAGCTCACTGGCGATGAGGGAGGCGTCCCCAAAAGTGGGGGGCTTGCGGCCCACCTCCTTGCAGTTGAGCATGATGTGCTTGCCGTGAGTTCTGACGCAAGAGAGCGCAAAAACATTTTGGTGGCGTTCGCGAGCCGGCGCGGCATCGTGGCCGGAACGTACTTGTGCAGCAGGCCTCTCAGTTTGTCGCCCACGTTGACCACCATCACTTCCTTGCCGCTGCCCGTCAGGTTGGCGATCTCGTTCTTGATGGTCTTGGCCACGCCCGAGTGGATGGCGCCGCACAGGCCGCGGTCGGACGTCACGCCGATGATCAGGTGCTTGGCCGCCTTGTCCTCGGGCACCTTGATCTCGGCCTTCTCGTACAGAGCTGCGGGACAAACCGGACGAGACCATCTTTTTCGGACGTTTTCAAGGCCGAGCGGGGCCACCGAGCGACGTCTACCTACAGAGGGCTCCGGTGCCGTAGACTCGGGCGGGCTTCAGCTGCCGCTCAGCCCGAGCGTACTTGGCAGCGGCCACCATTTTCATGGACTTGGTGATTTTCTGGATGTTCTTGATGGACTTCAGCCGGATGGTGACTAAACACAGTAGAACGGGCTCTTAGTTCAGTCATGACCAGTGGACATGCTGCAGGAAATTCTGCAATTTCACATC
>NW_017841560.1:0-1503 GCF_001891065.2 Hippocampus comes
AAGGTTGTGAAAACAATATCGGAGGGCCGGGATGTGTCCATTCCAGTTGCGCAGTGGTGTCACGGGGTTAGTGTGTACCTTTACAGAATTGTTCCAGAAGGGCTTTGATGTCGGATGAAAACGCCCCTGAATTTTCCAAAGCCTCTAACCCTGACCAGAATACAGAGATGATTGTTTTTTTTGTCCACTGAAACCTTCCCGCATGTCTTTTCTGAACGGCATGCCTGAAACTCGGGAAAAGAACAACAACAACACAGGGCCAGAGAATTTGCTTCCCTCCCTCCCTCCCATGGTTGAACTTTGACTTTTGAACTTTCTCCCTCCAGCTCCTAGCGGAGGATTGGCCTTTTGGGGTGGCTCTGTGTAAGCTGGTGCCATTTGTCCAGAAAGCCTCGGTGGGGATCACCGTGCTCAGTCTGTGTGCACTCAGCATTGACAGGCAAGCGCATCTTTCAAGAATGTTCGCCCCTTTGGTCCCGTTTCTCATGTCGACCTGTAACACGTGCTTCGAGCGTCAGTGGTAAAATTGCACCAAATGTCTGCAAAGCTGTGATAGATTTATGTGTTATTATTAAGTGGCCGAACTGGTGGATTTGGATTTTTTCTTGATACTTCACATGTAAAGGCTAAATAGTCGTTTTAGTAGCAGGTTAACATCGCAGTCAACATGTTTCATGTCATCGTCAGATTGCAAGACTTTTACAACTCACCCTTTGAAATGAGAGCCAATTAGCTTCGCTTAGCAATGAAAGGAAATAGCAGAGCTCTCAACTCACGGTATTTCAAATACGCTTTCGCAACAGCTGCGGCTGTCGGTCCAGCTCAATTAAAACTGCAGGTCTCGAGAGTGGATCCAGACATCACTTCCACAAGTTGTTTTGCTGAACTCCCGTGATTGATCCCTCAGATATCGCGCCGTGACCTCATGGAGCCGAATCAAAGGGATCGGCGTTCCGAAGTGGATGGCGATCGAAATCGCACTCATCTGGCTGTTATCCATCATCCTGGCTGTGCCTGAGGCAGTCGCTTTTGACATGATCACGATGGACTACAAAGGAGAGCGCTTGAGGATCTGTTTATTGCACCCCATGCAGAAAACAGACTTTATGAGGGTAAGACGCAAGACGCAGCTCTCGCATGTAAGTGCATGGGATACGTTGACACGGTTGCGCATGCTGCTGCTCTGCGCGCGCGCGCACGGGATTGCATACGTTGTGAGACGCGGCACGTGTGTCATCGAATCACCCGAGTTAAGCACACGATGGGTGATACGTTTCCAGGTTCGGCCAAGGTTGAAAAGATTTCACAGGCTTTTGAAAAACTGGATCGGAGGAGCAATCACGTTGACTTCTGGCCCGAAATACGGTGCTGTTCAAATCCAGGTTCACGTCCTCTAAAAAGAAAAACATGGTCGTAAAATGTATCCCCTGCGTCTTTGGGCCGATAGATTGCAGAAATGGGAGCGCGGATTTGAGCCACGCCCGGGGCAGAAAGGCTCCACGA
>NW_017841561.1:0-1503 GCF_001891065.2 Hippocampus comes
CTTGAATGCAAAGCAGCACTTACTGTGCTCTTTTCCTCAATACAACGTGTGACATTACAGTGGCCGTCTCATCTACTGCGACGCCGAATAATGTGCCTCATTGCGCCTTCTACTTGGGTTCCTTTTGGAATTCGCAGGGGCTTTTCAGGAAAAGACGACTTGTCCTCTCATCGCGGAGCCTCGAAACGCGTCGGAGTAACAGCCCCGCTTTCATTTCTCGTGTTGACACGTGACATGAAGTGCCTCCATATTTTTGCTGATTATCGCATGTCATTTCCACCGCTTTCCGAATTGACTGGGATTTCCTCAATATAAACATAGCCGCGAGCAGATGTTCTCACGATGTCCAATTTTCGACCTGCAAGGCCTGAAATATGCGCCTCCTTTATGCAATGTGCGTTGGGTGGCAGGACTCGCCTTTAATTTTGTTTTGATGGGAAAGAACCTACAATTTGGATGAGAACTAAGCTTTGTTTGGAAAATGCGTATTGTAATGAGCCCGCCGGCCTTTCTATGCAGCAGCTGTGTCATTTCACAGCGCAGGTATTTTCCCCTCCCACTGAGCATTGATATGAGGGCAACAGTACACTTGGGGCAGCAGCGAAAGCCTAATTTCCTTCATTAGTCCACAAGGAGGACACGCGTGTCGTTCCAGAAGCACTGTTCACCTCACTCTGAACGACAGCATGGGCATCGATCACGATATTCTCGGCGTTCTGTTTTTCTGCTTGGACTTAATAGGTGAAAACGGGGGTGGCGAGGGAGGTGGAACTACTGTACATCCCGCAGATGCTCACTGGCACGCATCCCAGCATTCGTAGCCGCTGCCATCGCCGAGTTAAGAAGGCACCCCACACACGGTTTGGTCCTCTGATATGGCTTCAAGGACTGTGCCGCTGTGGCAGCGGCTCGGCTCCTGTGGTGGGGAGGGGGGCAGAAGAGAGACATGTATAACGAAGGCCCTGCCTTACCCCCACAATGACAAACTGGACAGTGAAGTGCCAAAAGTAACTTGCTAACTTGGCAGACAGAGATACGCTCTCTTGAGTGTACCGGGTTTAATAGTGCATGGTCCTTTATTTGTGTTTATATTCTGGAAAGGAAGGACACGTTGTGAAGTGGTAACAGAGTCCTTGACTTTCTTCCGCTGTGTTTACTAAATCTAAACCTATTAGACTGTTTTGACCCCCTCCACCCGCCGCGCTTTTCAATAGCTCGCTTGAATTAGAAAAGAGGTTGACGTCATGAAGAATATGCAGCACAAGTAGAGGCACCGCTGTTTGCTTGTCAAGATGTGCACATTGTATTTGACTCCTTCCGCACTCTTACAAATACAAATATTGGAGGGATACGCTTTCACAGAGGAACAGACTGAAAATGGGTCAGGTATTAAATGGATGCTATTGCTGCTGTATCAGCTTGTCCCCGAGGACTGTCAAAGCTTATCCCACATTTCTGCACCCTGAAGTCACAATAGTGTGTTCAAGATGTATTTTTTTTTTT
>NW_017841562.1:0-1504 GCF_001891065.2 Hippocampus comes
AACCCTCCAAGTCAGGACAACCGTTGTACAACTGATATCAATCAGGACAAAGGAATTTCCCTTTGTACTGTATTCCATTAAAAATAGAGCAAAACGTTGTAGTTCCGCAGCCCACTCGACTCGATCCTCAACTCCATCTTTGCTTTTGATTTGGTGAACGCGTAGATGGAGCTTTTCCACTGGAGTGACTGACACACGCGAAAGCACTCATCCAGTATCACTCGCACACACAAAAGGGAAAAATCCCAGCCGACTTCTTCGCTTTGGATTGCGAGCCAAGTCTGAAACAAAGTCCACAGTCCTCCACTGGGTTATCAAACTGCGAGCCAGGCTCGCCTCCATCCATGTGTGGGAAAGCTAGAGACATGTTCTCCCACACTGCAGTTATCCGCAGATGCTACTACCGTGCAGGTATGTGACCTTTTTGATTCGGCTTCTCACCAAAGGCCGATCATTCCCGTGAAAGGCCGGGAGATTCCAAGGATGGCGTTGACCCGTCAGCCTCCTTGCTGTGCACCAACAGGCACATGACTGTTTACACCGCAAAAGTCTGCTTTAACACAATCAAAAAATTTAGATAAGTGTCTCGGAAAAGTGCCCTCATGTGAGGCTCATTTCTGCTGACAAACAGGGAATTTGGATTCTTGTCGAAAATCGCAAGCGGGGAGCCGAAGGAGACGGCATAAAAGGCTTACTCCGTTTGGATGCCGTGCACAAACCAATTTCAACAGTCGATCGGCCACCTTTGACGTGGACGAGCGAAAGGAGGTTGTGTGTGGTGAGGCTCTGGAGTGGAATGGCTGGGTTATTTCTGCTCTGCTTCTTCACTTCTGAGCGGTGACCGTGTAGCCGGTAGGCAGATGGGTCATGGGCGGGGCGTGATTTTTCCGGGACGACGCTGCATTGTTGTCGCCTTTTGTGCAGCAGGGAGAAGCTTCCTTGAGAGTAGCCAGAAGGGCTGCAATCAGCTATTTGCTGGTTCACGTGCTGTACTTAAGAAATCTTGGTGGTGTGATGACTTGACTTGGACCTGGATTGTAAAAAGCCACCAAAAAGATGTAATTTTGTCCATTTATTACCACTCAAAGAACCGAAGAATCAAAGACCTTCTGTCCAAATGAGATGGGCTGATGTGTTCATTTTCAGTAGATGGGCCTATTGTGTTTTTTTTACAGGTCTGAACAAAAATCAATCTGATGATTGCTACTGGTTCAGAAGGTTGCTGCTCGAGTTATTAGTGGTACCAGGAAACTAGACCACGTAAGAAGAATGCTCCAACCTTGACAATGACTTTCTGTAAATCAAAGAATAGATTTTAAGATCTATTGGTCTTTGGTCTTGGGCCTAAATATATTCAAGCCCTTTTAGTTCCCGTTGAGACTTCCGGGGCCCCTCAGGTAATTGAGTGCAAGCTTTCTTGAGCGTTTCCAGAGCCAGACTTAAAGTGAAGCATTCAGTTTCTACGCTCCTCAATTTTGGAACAATCTTCCCAAAAAGCTCTACT
>NW_017841563.1:0-1485 GCF_001891065.2 Hippocampus comes
GTATATTAAAATTAGAGTTCGGACTGCAACCCAAAATGAATGTTCCCAAATCGTGTTGACGGCAGCAAAAACTATCTGCTTCGAACGATGGAAAGGTTTTTTTCTTTTTAGTATAAAATAGCTTACCTGAACTCGATTCCCACGTTGCATTGGGGCCAAAGGTTGAATCATTGTCAGTTACCGTGTCGTTTAGAAGCAGACATTTTGAATCCAAATGAAATTTGTTTGTTGCCGTCAACCCTACGGGGACTTGAGTGTGAGTACAAGCTTCATGTTCTTAGTCTGGGTTTTTGGAAAATAAAGTGCCCCCCAAGAATGCCAGTGCAATCTGTTTTTCTTCATGATGATGCCGCACGCCTGGAAAACCATGCCAAAAATAACCAAAAACCTCATTTTTGGACTCTAAAACATGAACGTGATAGATGTAAATGCTTTTCCGATTTAAGATGGAACGACTGTGTTTTGGCAAGGGTAACTTGACAGTATATTACACTGGTAAATGTGTTCGAAGTGAATGTGTGAGCGTTAAAAGTGAGAGTCCAGCATGCGTGTGTTCATTGTCTTTTTCTTTTAATTGTTTTTATCCGGGCATAATGGTTTCAGCTATTTCTTTTAAGCGGTCACGGTACATTTGCCTGGAAACTGCCCCTTGTCTCCACACGCAAAAAGAAGCCACTTAATGTAATCATTCACACTAAAAAATAAAAGGCTCATCAATTTTGAAATGGACATTTTATTTTTGTAACTGTTCGGGATAATTATCCACGTCCATTAAAACTTCCCAGAGGGTTGAAAACACTCATCGCCGCGTGGATAAAAAACAAAAGCGAGCGGCGCGCTCGCTTTGATGACGGCAATGGTTGCCGGTTACGCTTTGTGCTTTTTGACGACGTGTCACTGTTGCTGTGTTGGGCTCTGCAGGGAACGGCTTCGCCAACCCCAGGGGCTCCCCGAGCCTCCTCTGTGCGCCCAGCGGCAATGGCCTGGGTAAAGTCATGCCCACCAAGTCGCCGCCGCCCCCCGGAGGGAGCATGGGAATGGGAGCCCGCAAGCCAGACCTGAGGGTTGTCATCCCTCCGTCAAGCAAAGGGATGATGCCCCCGCTGGTGAGTAGATGGACTCTTAATAGCACCACATGGACTCAAGTGTTGAGCTATTACAGCTGCTCTTACAAAGCCCCGAGACCTTCCTCTCAGTTTTTATCGTGAGTTTATAAAGTTCTTCCGCACTATCGGTCTGTTGCCACAGACCAATGGGTTCCCAGAACGTTGGAAGTCAAAATTTAAGACTCAACAACAGTGTCGGGGTTCGCACATTTGACCTTATTCTCCTTCGTTGTTGCATTTTTATGTGGTTTTGATGCTTTCAGTATGGTATGGTTTTCGCCATTTTTGCACTGCGGCATCTGGAGGTCTGTGATTTCATTGATTAACAGGTGTGTCGTGTGTCACGCTCTTTGTGTGTGTGTGTGTGTGTGTGTGTGTG
>NW_017841564.1:0-1505 GCF_001891065.2 Hippocampus comes
GTCCCCCCCCCGGTCCGGTAGTAGTACCTTTTGTGTTTTTTGTGGGCGGCAGGCGTCCAAGGCGGAGCACGCGTCGGTGCTGCTGTGGAGTGCCAGCACGTGGCGCCAGCTGCAGGCGCTACCGTGCCACGCCCTCACCGTCACGCAGATGGCCTTCTCGCCTGACGCCGCCATGCTGCTGCTGGTCTCCAGAGATCGCACGTGGTCTCTGTGGCAACGACAACAGGCTCATTCAGGTACCGCCCCCACAACTACGACCACCCACCATTCGTTAATTACAGTGCGCCACATCATTTTGAGTCCACCCTTGCTAGCGACGATTACCACGACGAGCACTACGACAAATGACACGACTACTTCTATCACCACCCCCACTTTCATTTGTGAATAATGCCGCGACTTGCTGCTTCGCCCGCCTCTGTTTGTTGTCGTGTGCGTGTAGAGCCTCAGTATCGTTTGTACGCGCACACTACGAAAGACACATCGGTGCACAGCCGGATCATCTGGTCATGCGATTGGAGTCCCGACGGCACATACTTTGTGACGTCCAGTCGGGACAAGAAGGTGACTCCCCGCAACATAGTCGGCGCGACGCGGCACAGCGTCACAGTGCTTACCTGGTGTGTATTCCAGGTGCTGGTGTGGGGACCTTGTACAAAGGATAACCGTAGCAACTCTGTCGCTCTTGCTGAGGTGAAGCCATGCTCCTCAATCTTGGATGTGGGCGATTCTGCTACGGCCGTCACCTTCTGTCCCCAGCTCTACTCCGACAACAGGTACATAAAAATTCTATAAAATAATCAGGTATTAAGTTAAAACAAAAAAATATATGTATTTTTGGTTTGTTAAACTAAAGTGCTCATTAAAAAAAAAAGATACTCTATCTCCTTCCTGCTCAGTTATCTGCTGGCCGTGGGACTGGAGTGCGGTCGGATAATCGTGTACGGGTGGAGGCCCGGCGGAGATCGTGCCGGAGGCCAAGACTGGATCAGATACGGAGAAACAGACCCTTCGTATCCTTCTGCCAGGCTTTTGTCTGTCTCTCCATCTCATATTCAATCTTTCTGTCCTCCCCGTAGCAGCGCGTTAGTCCTTTCCTTGTACCCGCGTGCATTTGCGTCGTTTTACCTTCACCACGCGCCGTCCAACAGACAAAGTCACACTCTGGCCATCAAAAGGTTGCGCTGGAGGCCCCGCGCGGGCCGAGCAGGGGTCCCGGAGGAGCGCGCCTGGCTGCAGCTGGCCAGTGCTGGCGCCGACCACGCTGTCAAGATCTTCGACATCAACACAGAGGCTCTTTAGCACCACCTGTTGCCACCCTTGTGCACAGATAACTATAAGAAACCATGTTTTGTTTTGTTTTTTTTTTAATTTATACTGACCAATAAACAACACTTTTTTTTGTATGATTCTGTGCAGTCAGTCAACAGCAGAGGAGGCATTGTGTTTAACCATATGGGTTGCAAAATCCGTGAATTTCACCAAACTGAGGGGAATTTAGGGGG
>NW_017841565.1:0-1506 GCF_001891065.2 Hippocampus comes
CTTTGATTTCAAATCATAAACAAGTAAACCTATTTATGAATCGTGGTGACTTGTGAGAATTCTGCATGCAGGAAGCACACGAGCGGCGTACTGTACTTCCAAACACAATCAATTCATTCTCTTCTCCCCCGTAAAACTGTGCAATCGCTTCTATTTCGCCGAGTATGAAACCACAAATTGCCTCGCTCGTAAAGAGCCGTGTACACACTTTTCAATCTCGTGTGAAAAACAACAAACTCTTAACTGGCTCTCAGTTCCATGCCAATGGAAACAAGAACGAAAATAAACCTATTCAACTTTGGGAAATGAGCTAACTTCGGTTGTTCTCGGGTGGAGGCCAAGCAGGAGAGACGACTGAATGACCCCTGTGTACAGTTTTTACAGAGGTAGAAGACGTTGAGTTGGCATACAGTGTCTTACGTCAAAAGCATCTCTCCGCGGAAAAGCTACAAGGCTCATGGAGGTTGTAATGCGTTTATTGGTCACTAAATGCAATAATCCATTTCCACATCGGTCCGAATATATGACCCGTGCGTGTGCGTATTTGTGTGGTTGTGGAACTTTTTTTTTTAGGCCCCACTGAGCATTGCAACCGAAGCCGGAATGATTGAACTGGTTACTTTTTCAGAGTTGTAACACAAACCGTGCAACAAATGTAGCATACCTATTTATTTATTCGGGTATTGTATGCAAACTCCACATTATCTTCATTCCAAGACGCTATTGTTCACAAAAATGAAGTATAAGTTAGCCACTGAACCCATTTGGAGTCTGTTGCTTACCGAAACAGCAGCACCTTCCAATCTTACATTATGGGGAGGTGACGTCTTTGACAACGATTTTTTCGTCAATCAATCAATCGACCTTTTATCCAAGATCGAGACAAAAAGTCATGGTGTCCGACTGAGAGCAAGAATTTAACGTCCTATTCATTACTAAGTCTTGTGGATAAGATGCTCGAAGTGCTTCACACACGAATTGGACAAAAGGTTGATTCTGCAACTGTAAATTCCTCACTTCTTGCTCAAAATGGGGAAACACCTCAAGTTCAGTGAGACTGAAAGAGTCGACGTTTAAGCACTTGATGCTGGAAGCTCTGTTTTTGTTGTTGTTTTTTTTTTCTTCAAAGCAAAGACTGCTTGCATTGAAATAACACCATTTGAATAATAGAGGAGCACCAAATGTTCCTAACTGCCGATTAGATGCAGCAATTAGGAGGGCGAGCGCAAAATTTGCCTTTGCCTTTTATTACCAGATTCTGACTGTTTTATTTCTTATCATGCTGCTGCGCAGTCAAAGGAAGCAGACTTGAGGATAAGGATGTTCCGTACCACTTTTTTTTTTCCCCCTAGACTGAC
The DNA here is from genome assembly GCF_001891065.2 of Hippocampus comes. Taxonomy (NCBI): domain Eukaryota; kingdom Metazoa; phylum Chordata; class Actinopteri; order Syngnathiformes; family Syngnathidae; genus Hippocampus; species Hippocampus comes. The sequence continues at coordinate 1,359 of NW_017841565.1, forward strand.
ACCAGTACGAGTACTATGCACTTGAGTCGTCACCGATACCAAGTACCGATACCATTAATACTTTTGTTACATAACATTTCTATTAAACCAATGACGGATAATTTTAAAGAAATACCTGGACAGTGCATTCCAAAATAGCATTTGGCCA
>NW_017841566.1:0-1507 GCF_001891065.2 Hippocampus comes
AAAAAAAAAATCTTAGTAAATGCTGAAGACAAAAAAATAAAAATAAAAATCACATTTCCACTTCATAATAAACGACCAACTGGTTTTCCTTTTTTGATCATCAACATTTTATACTTGAATTTAAACTGTGCATATCAGCAGGCCATTTTCCTTTCAACAAACATTTTAGACAAATCTGCCCCCATAGATTTTGGTCTATGAGACGAAGTGACTTCAGAGCCACAGGCGCGATTTTGCCGGCTAAAACAACACACGAGAGCAAGGTTGATTTACTGAAAAATGATCTGCAGGAACGACAACTGTGTCGGGCTATCCGTACCAAAGTGTGCAGAGTCATTTACATCTACTGCCTTTGAAAAGTAATCTGACAGCACTTTACACATGTGTTGTGTGCGTGTGTAAACTATTTATGTCTTGAGCATGCATTCATTCATTCATTCACCTGCTTTCTATCTTTGCCTTCAGCTCACTCTCTCGAACTCCATGAGGATGAAGACTGTCCACCAACTCTTCCAGTTCAGCAGGACTGTCGCATATAAACCTGGCAAAATTTGTTGATTAGAAAGCAGATATGATCGTAATAACACTCTACAAATTCTCAAACCAAAAGGCAAAGAGAAAGATGAATATAAAACACGAACCAGAGATTCTGTCCCTGCTTAGGAATTGTAGTTTCTATACAGACGTCTGTTGGTGCCCCCAGCTGGGCTTCGTCATTTTTCGTGCCATCGATACTTCCGCTATCATCAGCCTCTACAAAGACATTTTGATCAAAATAAGTTTCATAACATCACTATTTTGCTGATTTTCCGTGGAAAAATAACATGACTAGTCATACATTACTTGCACGTGCTTATGGACATAAATATATTTTCTTCCTTGTGTGACAGCAGCCTCACCATCGTCTTCATCGTCCACATCAGGCTCAGGAGGAGGTGTGAAGCTATAGTCTATGCTGTCATGCACCCAGCCTTTCTCAATGTACAATCCAGGAACCACGTCGGAGAAAAACCAATATCTGGACAAATGGCCATCAATTAATATTGTTTTTTTATAGTTAATTGACTCACCATTATTTAATGGTTAAAATAATTTCACTGACCTGTTATGATTTCTGTCTGTACCCAGCGGAGTTCTACGCAGGACCAGTTTGGCCTTTTTAATACCCTCCTGAAAGTTCTTTTCTGCGGTCGCTCTTTGTCTGCGTAGTCTCTCTTCTTCGGCCGCCTCTTCCATGCGTTCTTGGGGATGATAATTTGGAAACAAATGAGTCCCCAAATCCAATCGCAACTGACAACTTGACTGATTTGAAAAGTATCATGGGAAACAAGGTTCACCTTTGTTCTGTTTGTCCATCTCCTCTCTTTCTCTCTTGGCCTGCAAGCTCATCAGCTGCCTGCTCTTGACTGAGCTGATCATGTCCACCAGCTCGACTTTGACTTCTTTCTTGAACTCCTTCTTTGGATCATCCTTTTTTTTCTTCTCATCTTGAGCCATGAAAAAAAAA
>NW_017841567.1:0-1504 GCF_001891065.2 Hippocampus comes
TTGAACAAGAAATAATAAATCATGGGGAAAAGAATGCAAATGTATTTTTTCCACCAATGCAGTTATTGTAACTGGAGTTCATGAGACTACGTCTCAGTTAAAGGCAAATGTTTATTTATGACAAACCTGAATAACATTCCCGTACTGAATTACTGTTCCAAGCAACTTTTTGTTTTCTGAGTCATTTTGTTTCTTCTCCAGGTCAGCTGCATGCTATAAAGACAAAAGACAGATAAGGGAGGGGTCAGGTTGAAAGCTCTGATGCCGAATCTATCAGGGATTGACTCCATTATGCTATAGCAACACAATACAGAAGAGTGATGAGAAATAGTCGAACAAATTCGAAACAGTGACAAAAAAGCACTAAAAATGTTGAAATGCACACTTCGGACCAAAACTGTATCTGTCCGCATTCATGTTAACACAGGAGAGATTTGAATGTTCCTTTTTATGAGAACGTGGTAAGATAGCCAATTGCTTTAAAAGGTATTGTGTGATAGCTTGAAGGGTGGGGAGGAAGAAAAGTTGGAAGTAAAAGGCCTTATAATGGTCTATAAAAAGAATGTTTAAATTCTACCTTGGCAAATGTGCTTTCCTCAAAATATAGACATGTGCAGAACATGTAAAATTCCATAAAACTTCAGTCAAATCTATCCGAAAACCTGAAAATAACAACGTGAGAACATTTCTAAATCTCACATCTTCGTGTTGAGTGTTTGAGCTGCGTGGACAGCTTAGTGTGCAGTGCCCACAGCCGGAGTGATGACTGCGAGGCCAAAGTGTTGTCACACTTACGTGGAGCTTGTTGAGGAGCACCGTGTCTGTGTTCCCTCCAGGCTTGGCGGCTTTCCAGAATTGCTTTTGGGCCGAGTAGCGGTTCATGGGACACAGTCTGAAGAGACAGTCTTCCCGATGGAAAAATTGTGCAAAGAGACGAACGGAATTAGTCTTGGTTTGTTGTTGTAAATGTAAATGTACAAAGACAGAGGGGCACAAATAAAGAGCAATACAAGGCAGGGTGTTTCCCAAATACCTTATGTGCGATTTTTACTGTTTTAATCTTCGTTTAAATGGTAAGTCATGTAAACAATTTTCTTTACAATTGTTTGTTCTATGCACCTGGTGCTGTGCATGAATGGCTGGTAATTCAGACATTCATACGAGTGGATGTGGCAAATTAAAAATCATAATCTACGAACTCGGACCAGATGGTGTGACATCGCCGGAACCGACAGTTCCAGAACTGAGCCATGTGGGAATGCCAGCATCCTAAAAGAGAATGTGTATGGACTCCATACACATGGAATCATACCCTATCTTTTTTTGACAATGCTCTGAATCTTTTTAATGGCACCCTGCAAATCTTTGATGATATGTCACATGCATTCATCAGCTCTGTGGACGCCTGATAATGATCCTGATCATATTAGTCAGGTGTGTTGAAGGAAGGAAACATTTTACACATGCAAGATAGTGGCTCTCAAGGACCAGCGTTTGACACCTG
>NW_017841568.1:0-1506 GCF_001891065.2 Hippocampus comes
GTGGTCTCCCGCGTCCACAATGATAAGAGTGTTGTTAAGTGGCACCAGTCCAACAGGTCGAATGAGGTTCTCTGCCACAAGAGGAGTGAGGACAGCACCGCTTTGCACGCCCCCAAAAGTCCAAATCATCCCTTGAAGTGAGTCGACCACAAGCGGGTGTCCCTTTCTGTCAAACGTCACAGCGGACATGTTTATTGTAACAGAGGCCTTCAGGTTCAGACTTAAATTGTCGGTCTGATAGAGGATATGAAGGTCTGGAGTGAACACAGTCAGTCTGGAGTAACTTTGCTTCCTTGCGGAGTCTGTGTCGTCGTTCACATGCTCTATCACCGCCATGTGACCGCTGGTCCTGCAGCAGGCCACGGCTTTAGGATTCTCCAGGTGTGAAGCCACCACTCCTTCCTCCAGCGTGACACCATGTTTGTAGTCCACCTTAAAGCGGGACAGTGTTCCCGCCTGGACGTCCGACACCAGGATGCGCCCGCCACTGTCCGTGTCCACCCCCCACGGCATGCGGAAGCCGGCCTTCATCGTGATCACATGGTTTCCCCTAGACGTGAAAACTTTGACGGCCTTATCTCCCGCGTCGGTCACCACCACATGACCGCAGGGGGTCACTGCCACATCCACTGGGTAACAAAGGTCCTCGCCGGCATGTCCTCTTTGCCCAAAAGCGTGCCGCTTCTTCCCCTGAGAAGTGAATACCATCACGCTCTTCTCACCTTCATGCACCACAAACACAGTCCCCGAGGACTGCATCACCGCCACTCCAGTAGGATTGATAAGCGTCCCCCACCCGCCAAAAGTCAAACACAAGTGTAAGGCTGTGCCACTCACACTTGGGGCTTCTTCTTCATCTTTTTTCTCCATGCAAAGAGAGGCAGGACTGGATGAGAGCAGCTCCTGCAGGTCACAAAGAGGCTGGCAGTGGGAGGTGGCGTCCACAGGGCACAGCTGCCGACAGAAGGGGCACTCCAGCTTCCTCAGGAGAGGGCGGGACAGGGCCTCCACACATTCCGCACACAGGACGTGACCGCACGACAGGTTCTGCGGCCTTCGCTCGGCCCGCTGAGCGTTGAACTTCTCGAAGCAGACTTTACACTCAAGCAAGTTGACCCGGATCTCTTTCAATGTGCCTCTTGGTCTCGGAGCGCCATCACGCTGAGGGCAGCTGCGCTCCATGGCTACACACAGATGTTCCTTACCCTTCACTTGAGCTGCATGAAAGACAAAAAATTGGTTAAGGTGCTTCTAATCGAGCGCAGAGTAAAGGAAACCGAGAGGTATGGGAAGCGCATTGTAACATTGTTGTGCTGTGCAGCATGTAGCAGGCCCAAGTCACGTGATGAATGGCAAGCGCTCTGTGTCCTCTGCTGCCCTCTTCTGGAAATAAATGACATCACATACTGTTTGAAGAGCTTTTATACTGTAATAGGGCAGAGTCGGCAAACCTTTGCTCACATTACATTTTTGAAACAAATGTGCCACGTCATTTGGAAAAAAAAA
>NW_017841569.1:0-1509 GCF_001891065.2 Hippocampus comes
TTATGTCCACTTGTGTGTATACGTCACTGATCGATGTATTTTAATGAATGCTTGCATTGATGGGGCACTTTTGAATGTGCATTTGTTTCCGTACCTTGACCATAACTTTAGTTTTCAACCTTTCCTGCTGACGAGTGTTAGGTTTAGTGTGAAGTCTCATATTGACGGAGGCTGTGAGTTGGGGTTGACTTCAGACGGTGGGAGGCAATTGAGGAGACAAATCAGCCTACAGCGCTGTAATTACCATGTCAGGGCTTCGCTATCACATTGATGTGTTGGACGGCGCATCGCTCAGCTACAAGGACTTCCCCAGCCACGGGGGGGGGGGCCTTGGATATGTATCGCGTCAAACTTCAGTGCATCTGTACATTGACTAAGTGCTTGCCAAATGAGGACACAATGAGAAGTAGCTTTGCACCTCCTGCGCTCAACGTTGACTGTTGCTTTAATTGCTCATGTATGAAGTTCTGAATTTGTTGTATATTTATTGGGAAAATAAAATGAGGCGACTCACTCAGTGACTTAATCACTCCCTCACTCACTCCTGTGGATTCACGACACTTCTTGACATTTCTTCTATGGTTATTAAAATTGGTTAGCACAGTTGTCACCTAAGGGCTTAAACTTATAAAATAGAAAACTCCTCTAACTTTGTTTCCGAGTGCGTTTCATACTCACCATACCCTGGGCAGCGATAAGTGCAGCCAGGGTGCTTCTCCCTGAGGTGCCGGGGGTACAGAGTGACAGACGGACCTCCTGTCTTCCCACCAGTTTTCTGTCCATTTCAATCAACACCGACTCGGCTTGCTCCGCACACTCATACTCCACGACGCCGAAGCCACGTACGGGACTTCCTTCATCCTGAGCAAGCTGGGGACATAATTAAGATAATATCAGCATAGCTTTTATTGATTACCGTAATGGAAAGATTTGAAACACATCACATATTAGCTGTTTGTTTTTATTAGCTTCATCAGTATAATATTAATAATAATGATAGCATCCGTCCATCCAATGCAGAGCAAACTCTGACGTCGGTTATACAGGGACCGAATGAACAGCCCATATCAGTGGGTTCGGTATCCCATATAACTGAAGGACCACCCCCCCCACCCCCCCAACAGAACTGCCCAAGGGACATGATCGAACACCTTCTCTACATCCACAAAACACATGCAGACTGATTGAGCGAATTCCCATGTGCCTTGCTAAAGGTGTAGAGCTGGTTCACTATTCCACGGCCAGGACAAAAACCATAATCCTTCTGAATCTGAAAGTCAATTCTTTGGAATGACCCGCCTCCCGAGCTCCCCTGAAGAAGACCTTACCAGGGAGGCTGGGGAGTGTGATTGCCTTGCAGTTGCAAAACACCCTCCCGAGACATTGGATAGTGGGCCAGAACTTCCTCAGCATCATCAGGAAGTCGCTGTACTTAACTCCTTGACTCCCAAAGACGTATTTAAAAATTCTGAAACTTTTCAGACCCTTTTCAAGTACAGTCAATATAAA
>NW_017841570.1:0-1510 GCF_001891065.2 Hippocampus comes
GGGGGGGGGGGCACATGTACTTGGCTTTTAATAGACTGCAATCTGCGAAAGCCATCAGGAGCAAGGTGTGCTTTCACCAGATGGTGAGAGATGGAAGGAAACCACCTTGCTCCCAAGTTTTTGGGTCCCTCTGGCTGTATTTGGGCTCTGGAAGTGGGAAACTCCATCCGTGCAATTGGCAGGTATCTTTCCTTCAAATCACTCTCTGATTTGAGGGTTAAGTGGAAGTCTACTCTTAAAATAATGGTTTACATTGGCTTAGCTTTTGTGCCGGTGCGCGCTGTTTTTAACGGGGCTCTCTCTTGGTCAGCCAGCCTCTCGAATTGACGGTGTCCACCTACTGCTAAGAAAACACGACCTTCGCGCACAGTTTAGACAGACTGTCAAGCTGTCATTGGCGGGACACGCTGACTGCCGGCGAGACTGCGGGGGGGCCAACAGCCGGCGATGAGGCGAGGTCAAAAGTCAATGCCGCTGGATGGAAAAGAAGATGCTTTCTGAGGAGATTTCTTCATTCTTGGGTGCCTGTGTGGGATTTTAGCCTATTCCGTGACTTATTTGCGCAAGTGCATTGGGAGATGACTTTCCTATATGATCTGCAACTTTATACGGGAATGAATAGCTGACAAATATTATTCCTGGAGTATTTTCCCCAATCTGCACTATTTTTGCAAGTCAGGGGGAAGTTTGCAATAAATTCGGACTTGATGACAAACGTTAAGCACCACACACGTTGATGAATACTGAATACTAAAGCAGCACGCCTGTGTGACTGGCAGGTAAATGTTGTCCATTTCTCACCTTTCACCCCTGAGATGAAGCGAAAAGGTGTCCGCAGGGAATGTGAGCGTGATTCAGTGGCCGACCCCCACCCTGCATTCCTGTGTGGCCTCCAGCACATTTAATGAAATATCATCTCAGTCTCTTCAGTGAAACACACCGCAGGTGTGCCTTTGCATCGAAACATATTGATGTTTTCCTTGTGAGTATCCGCAGAACTTGCGTAGTTTTACAGGTATCTGATCTTTCAATTCTCTCAATTATGTGTTTCTCGCTATGCTTGAAGACTACGGAGGGGAGTTTGCATAGAAGGACACACCTGCAGGGACAGCTCATTTCCTACCTCAGATTGGATTTGTGCTTGCACATTAAAGGCGACAGTCGCGTTACTCATGTTAAAAAAAAGGGGATTCAAGCAACAAGTTTTCCTCATGTTTTCGAGACTATAGGGTGAAAGTTGCAGCTGGCTATTAATGCGGACTGACTATGTGTCAACGAGGAGGAAATGTCGGGATTTTCAAGAAAATAGCTCACAGCAAGATCGCGAAGAAGAAAAAAAGAACCTTGAAGTTGTTTCTTTGTTGGAATGGTGAACTAACTGGACTTAAAAAAGTTGAATCATCAGTTTGAATAAGTTCATTTTAAAAATTGTGAACTGAACTTTGAACTAGCTTGCGTAGAAGATGAACTTTCCCAACACTGGTAGTCACAGTGAAGTACGTTTTGTTTG
>NW_017841571.1:0-1373 GCF_001891065.2 Hippocampus comes
AAATAAAAACATATGAATGTGTTTTCTAAAAATTTCATGTTCTCTCAAAATATTGGAAAATGACTTTGGAAATGATGCTACATGGCCGAGGATATGTTGCATTAATTTAGACATGTTTTATTGAAACATGTTATTTAAAATGCTTAATTTTTCCATTGTTGTATTAAGTCATTAATGTCATCAAATAATAATAATCTGTTAATACTGCTAAAATCAGTAATTTTACTTTTTACATGTAAATGTTTTGTATATTTATCTAATTAAGTAATAGGTTCATTGTAATTTAATTATTAATAAATAAAAAAATGATTTACCCACTGTTCTTTAAAGGAAGATCTTTTATGAACAAATTTTTTACCTCATCTCGATATCACGTTTTTTAAAATGTGGCCCATCCGCAAAGGTTCGTAAATCTACATTATATGTGCAATTGCTGCAATCGTGTAAATCACCTGTACGCACGTTATCTCCTCCTTCCATTCTTCCCTGGCTCGTCTGCTTCAAATATTTATGTGCACCACATTGAAACTGTGCTAACCAATGTTTTGTTCACTCAACATGCCTGCTACGACACTGATAAGCAGCGAGATCTGCGTTTGATCACGCCCCCAACACCCTGAGACGGCCTTCGGTCCTCTTTCGACTGCTCCGTACTCACCTTCATAAACTGAAACTGGGTAATAAATGCTGACGTAATAGGGATCGTCTGGTTCCTCCCCTGGAAGCCTTTTTGGAGTAGTTTTTAAGCATTCGGGTGCAGACGGCCCGTCAAAAAGCTCCTCGTCGAGGTTCGAAGGATGTTGTCGCAATTTGGTCGGAGTTTCAAGACTGTTGACTCCTTTTAGAAAGTCATGAACTTCATCGACAGATGTTGATGCGATTCCACTGTGCGGTACAGGTGATGTTTGCGAAGGATGCACCAGGTATGTCTGAAATGTTGTTCCTCCGTACGTCCACCAGGGAGCCTGCGTTGCTCCAGCCTTGTCCCTTGAGTGACTGCGGTATTCCTGATCAACCGCAACATCCGTCTGAGGCTTCGACCAGAATCTTTGCTTCTCTATGGATTCAGCCTTGACTTTTATGTTGTATAATATATTTGTATTATCTTCTTCGGGATGCCACCTGGGTTGAGTGATGCGGGGATCCTCTCTCCAGCGCGTTCTCCAGGCCTCACCGCTGGCCACAGACTTTTCAGGAGTCATCGGTCCAGCTGCTTGGTTCTCAGAGTGCATTTTTTCATATCCAGGCTGAGGAGAGCCCTGCAACAATTGGGCTTGAAGAAACAAGACACAACCTGATGAAATGAGGCATGTAATGCTTAATTTAAAAACTAGGTGCAAATTAAACACACACACACACACACACACACACAC
>NW_017841572.1:0-1511 GCF_001891065.2 Hippocampus comes
AAAAAAAAAGGAACTATTGGAGTAGCGCGTTACTTTCCAACGTGCATCACTGTTTTGTTGATGCCAATGCAAACGGGAATGTGGAGTCATGCACCGCTGCGAATGGCCTCAGAGCTTCACAACGAGCACAGATGGAGGCTCTTAGGCGCAAGAAGAAAATCGGACGAGTCCACCTCCACTCAAACTTTTGGAGTCATTTAGACCTCATGCCACACGGCGTACTGCGCACGATGCAACTCATTGTTGAGCGCTGCGCTCCAACCGCCCGTGAGTCATGCTGGTAGGTGTTGTGTGCCGCCGTGCGCCTGAAAGGCTCCAAACAAGTTCTGAGAACACGGAGGCTTGGATCCAAATTTCTCAAAAGGCCGTCACGGCACTGTGTTCAAGCCGTTTTGTGAGGAGTGGAGCGAAGAAAGCGGCCGTTGTGTAAGCCCAAGAAAGAGTCTAAAAATAGTGTGCGGGGCCTATCCAACAATCTCATCGCACAGCTCACTCAAATGATTCTTCAAGTGGGGATGTGTTTTTTCATGGCGCTGAAAGAGAGAGCTGAGTGGGTCAGGCAGTTGCAGACGGCGACCTACATGCAGCCCGCAGTGCTAAAATTAAAACGTGTCAGCGTTGCTGTGACACAACCTAAATTACATCATCTCCACGGACAGTTGTCATCATCTGAACACTCAGCTTCCACTGAGCTGGGGCCAACACAGTGGAACGGAAGTAGCAGCGAGGATTTGTCATTAAAAATGCATGCGGCCGCAAACCAGCAGGTGCGAGCATCGCAATTCTTTGAGGTCGCCGTGTCAAGACAAACGGCATGTTTCCGTGTCGCTTTTGAATCTTGGCCATCACTTTTGACGCCTCCTGTGGCGTAGCAAGCTCTCGCTCCTTTTCAGGGCCAACATCTGTTGAATAAATTGACGCGGCATTTTTTTGAACACAAACACTTCCCTGATGAGTAACCCAGTAAGTTTAATGACAGACCGATATTCGCCGTTAACGGCATTGTGACGACTACGATGTGGACTCAAATGTATCTGATTTATGAAGCATGATTCTAATGGCATTTTCATCAATGGTAAAGCAAAACAGAAACAGACAGTATTCTTTACCCCTTATGAAAAATGACTATTACCTCATCCGACTGAGTCATTTACATCTGGCTCACAGACCTGAGGCACCCGGCAGGTAGCCCAGGGACAACAAATACAATGACAACTGCAGGGCCTCTAAAGTTGAACCCTGCGGAACACCATACTGTTTAAATCTTTTCACTCTATTTAATGATGTTATGTTCAAAATCTGTTCCTATTAAGCCCAAGTTAACAAGCTCGTCAAGGTGAACATTAGACGATCTGATGAACTACTGGAGTTTTTTACACATCTCCCTTATTGTGTGTAAGATCACAACTCTATCGGTGCATTGAGGTGCTGGAAGGCTGTCAAAAGCAGATGGATGCAGGCACATCTGTACAAACGAGTTCGGATGTTTGACCTCTTGTGGATCAGTGCTG
>NW_017841573.1:0-1511 GCF_001891065.2 Hippocampus comes
GGGGGGGGGGGGGGGGGGGACAAAAAAAACAAACAACACTGACAAATGATTCATCGGCCGATTAATTATTAAGACAGATCATGCGTAAGATAACCCCAACACCCCCGCAAAAAAAGAAAAGAAAAAGAATTTCAGTGGGCATCAGGTCAACATTGACAGGCCTGGTCGAATAGTTTGGGTCAACTGTAAATCTATTTTTTGTGGACCTGATATCGATTTGATTCCACTTTTTGTCATGTTTTCCTTGCTAACGTCTGTCCCGTTGACTTTTCACGTCTCCACTTGTGGCCGTCAACGCGTCCATCAATCAGCAACCGCTTGCGTCTCGTCCACGTGTTTCTCGTTGTCTCGTCAGTTGGCTTAGATTTTGTTCCTTGCTTCCTATCAGTCCTTGTCGGTTTGTTGTTGGTGTTTGCTCCCAATTCAAGACGCATCCCAGTGTTTGTGACTTTCAATCTTGGTTTTGGACTTGGTCGATTTTGTGTTGTTGTTGTTTGCTTCCAAGCACTTTGTTTCTTGCCTTTTTGTTCTTTGAAAGGATTTTTATTTTCTGAATGTGCCCTGCCTCGCCAGGCACCATCCTCCTTTTTTTGTCCTCAAGCTCATTCTCAGTGTGACGAAATACAAATATCCAGTGGCAGGGAAAAAAAATAAATCCCAATCACAGGGGGCACTTTTACAAATTGGCCTTGCACGAGACGTCGCAACATGTTGTGTCAAACGCTGCCGGGCTCAGGCGGAAGTGGGCATGCGTACCGAGACGGCAGTGAATCATCGTCTTGATATTCCAAACGTTCCCTGCCAGGCGAGTGGAGCGCAGGAAAAAGAAGCTGGCGGCCACCGTATGAAAAATGCAGCAGCGCGTTTGGTGGCACACGCTGATCTTCACGTCACCCGCCATCACACGCAGTGCGTCCCGCTTGTTCCCGCGAGCTGAAGGAGCCTGCCTGGTGGGGGGTATTACTATCAACTCGGTATTACTATCTCCTACTCCCCAATTCCGGGACAGCAAAGTGGAATCTACGAAGACTCTTTTATGTGTCACAGTTATCACTCCGGTGTCGCTTTTCTGTACGCCAAAGGAGCAAAGCTTGAGTATCTCGTTTTGTCCTTGCGCACCTTTGTTTGCTTGTTTGGCGGTGGCACTGGGGTGGGCGGCATTGAGGGGTCAGGTGTCAACCCCCTCCTCGCCTGAACCGCCTGCCAGCCTCCCATCCATGGCGCAAGAAACGCTCGGGCCACCGGCGCCAATATGCTAATGTCGCTAACAGTCGGCGTTGAATATTCACGAGGCACAGTTAGTCCGCAACGTCCCATATGAGACGATAAAATGGCCAGTGGAAGGTGTCCTGTCATGCTGAACGGGATGAGCCGAACCCAAACCCACCTCACCCTCAGGCAACCCGAATATGAGACGTGAGATATCGTCAGTGAGACGTCCATTTGATGACACATCCCCGGAGAGTTGTCCAGAATAATGTCGCAGAGCAGCTGTTGCTGAAGACACATTG
>NW_017841574.1:0-1512 GCF_001891065.2 Hippocampus comes
CACCCCACCCCCAACCCGTCCTACTTCTTGACTACGGTAAATACGTTTAACACATGTGGGAAACAGACCAGGTTCTCGTTTGGGTATGCGCGATGACTAATCTCAAATCATCAGCCTAGTTTCACGCAGGGTACAGCGAAATGGGACTTTGGCCCGCAATCTCCGAGGTGTGTTTGCTTACTCTGCTAACTAGTTGGAAACCTCCACCAAGAGTTCACGAGTTTCTACTGTGAGGTCACTTTGTTTGTGTTTCTGGGGTCTTGTTTCCCTTTCACATTCTTCGGCTTTTTTGGCAGGCCCAACGAGATGAAGCGGAGGGTAAAATGACCACTTCGAAGCACTCCGATCTCTTTGCGTGTAACGGGCGTCTTGGTTTCTCTTGAACTGGCGGGAAATGAGTCACAATTTTGTTCGTCTCATTGAGAATTGGTCGATAATTGGAAGCACATTTTGGGCGAGGCCCTTCACTGTTGACGTGGTTGCAGAGCAAGTTCGATTTTAAAAGGCGGGATCCCGTTTACATTGCCTGTTCATTTTTTTTCTGTGACAAAAAATAGGAGAGGGCAAAGTCAGTTGAGAACTTTTTTTTCTGCCTCCTATCTTTGGGTTGGGTATGATGCAGCAATTTAGCAGACTAAATCTGTTTGTCTGGCTCACGCCGAGCCTCCCTCTCGCCTTCCTCTTCCCCTCTATTCCGTCGCTCATTACACCGATGACTCAACTTTGTCTCGCTCGATTATCACACGCACGCACGCACGCACGCGAGCGAGCAGAGTTTTGTGAACATGAAAGTCACGGCCCAATGTGGTGCGGAGGCGGGCCGATGCTCACTGCTTGGAGACGAGTGAAACCAAATTGCGTTCTTGTAATCGTGCTTAATGTTGAGTCAGCAGAACGTCATGCGTTCGCCGCTTTGGAGACCTCGGGGAGTGTCAAAGAGACGGACGCAAAGTGCCATTTTTGAAAAGTAGATGTGGCCACACATACTTCCCCTCCTTATAAAAAATTCCACAGACCATAATTGTCCTCACAAGCACGGTGACGAATTATATTGTATGAATCTTATGTGATTCCACTCGGATTCAACTAATGAAGATCTGTCTTCATTAGTTGTCACTGTCACATGTTGTTAAGCGTGGAATCGTTTTGATTAAAAGGAGCCAACCCCGTTTGACGTCATTCGCTTGACAGTCATCGAGTGGAGCACAAAGAAATGACACCAGGAAACACTTCCATTTAGTCAACAATTAAACGGGCGTACTCAATTTCATGTCTTAGGTCTTAATCTTAAAATTGTTCTTGGTTCTGGACGAGCGGAGAAAAAAAAAATTGGAATTTAAAGGCAAAAGAAAACGGAATGAGATGCTCGTCTAGGTGAGACTTGCTCCCTGTTGACTTTGCGCTCTCGGGTTCTTCATTCATTATGCATGCGGGGATTTCACGGAGCCTCGATGGCAGGCCGAAGTCAGACGCTCCTCTACTGACGGACTATCTGTGTGTACGTGCACGCGT
>NW_017841575.1:0-1512 GCF_001891065.2 Hippocampus comes
TCATCATCATCATCATCATCATCATCATGCATTCGGTGAATTTATTTCTGCAATGATTCAAAGGGTTCGATGCATGCTGTTGTGATATTTATGTTTGAAATACAATGACATCCACCACACGTCAACAAAGCTCAAAATCTGTTTGCCGACAACTCAATGAAGCTCACCATATTTGTGCCACCCTATCTGTCTCAATACTTCAGTGTGGCTCCAGCTAGTCTTCAGTTTAGTCTGCTTTCGGCCACCAAAGTGTTAAGTGCGCTCGTTGGATTCCAAAGGAACAACCTTCGGGACTCAGGAATAGCCAGTATGATGCGGAGATATAAACCAAATTCCCAATCAAACATATTGAGGATGGCGCCCGCATGAAAGTCAGGATTCGCCTGGCTTGCGCTCGAGCACAGATGCGCTATGCACAAATGTACAGCCCTATGTGTTTATATGCAAACAGTCCTAAGTGTTGTACAGTACCACAAACTTTTAATGTGAATTATTATGCATACACTGACTTGCTCGCTTTTGCTGGAAGAACTAGTGTGGCTCTTCACTACTTGGTCAAGTGGATAGAGGGATCTGGCAACACCCAGATCACCATTAGCAATCCATGTATACATTTTCTTTGTGGGCTATTATATTCATTCCAAGGGCTGAAGCATCTCCCATATAATTTGAAAGGTGCACTACTCTTTGGAATATTGTAAATGGGCATTGGGCTTGAACTGATTCCTTGCCAGCTGCAAAAAGGTCTACAAACCCTGAAAAAGTCTGATTCCAATCGCAGAACGGATATTTAACGTAAACAAACCCATGCCATAATAGTTGAAGTAATTATGTCCACTTTGGAAAAAAACTAAAGGAAAGAAAGAAAAACTTAGATCTGTGAGTGAGAGTGAATCAAGCAGCTCACACATATTTAGTTCCTGGTTTCACTATTCAGAAGCTAGTGTGTGTCAGCAGAGAGGAAGGAATCATGTCTGAACTTCCTAAAAAAGTTTTGACATGATGTGTGCAATATAAGTATGCAGCAGGAAAACAGAGGTGTCTAGACATGATTGCGTTGAGGCCAGACAAAGGAACATCTGATTACAAAGTCATGCACAAAGTATTTATTGCTTTGGTTGGCCTGGGTCAAACAACAGTGAACCCATGTTTCACATGAGTAAGCGAACGGGGGTCTGAGTAAAACATTGTTGCTTCAGGGGGTGGTGCGTCACTCAACAACTGCTTTGTGAGCAGGAGGTTTCATTTCCATTGTTTGCACAACATTTACAGTAACTACAGCTCAATCTGACTCGTGCAGCATGCGTAGCAAAAATACGGGGGACAAATTCCCGAGAAGTAATCTACTTAGGGGAGCAATGTCAGAAAGACCGTCTGAAGGCGCTCTAATGGTTGATGACAGGTGTCGCCATTTGTGTGGGCGTAAAGAAACAAGTGGCCTTTGGAGACTCATTAGGCCTCACTAAGATTACGTTAACACTGCAGGGCATGATGCCCAATTCAGATTTTTTT
>NW_017841576.1:0-1513 GCF_001891065.2 Hippocampus comes
CAAATATGCTTTATGTATGACATGCAGCATAGACGGAATTTCTTCCTCTCAATCCTCAGTGCAAACAGTTTTCTTGATTCAAAAGATGCGAGCGTATCGAAACCAACCAAATGGTTTCCCTCTGATACGTATCGACTCGACTTCCGTTGGAGAAATATTCGTATCTTGGCAGGTACTGACCACTTCATCCAAATGCGTGTCGAATGACAACAAAAGTCACGGCGTCACAAACTCTCCATTTGAGCCGTACCAAATCGAATCAAGTCGTGATCTCACTGACTCGAATCGAATCCTTTCCAAAGCGATCAAAAACCGGCTCGAATCGTCTTGTGTCGGGAGATGCGCATTCCAAATATGTCCATTTTCAAAAATTTCTCCCATCCTCACTTTGGCATTTCTGTTCCTGTACCTTTTTGGTGTGTGTTTTGCGACAAGAGAGTCGTGAACAGAAAGCTTGTTAAGCGAGAGAATCTGTGCTGCCGCCGCCTCTGGATCCGGGCCCAGCACGGGAACGTCATTCAACTGTGCCGGTGCCACGGCGGTTTCTCCAAAGCTGCCTGGCGTCCACGTTTGATTGGTAGAAAGCCTTGGCAGAAGAGAATCAACGCCACAAAACCTCATCGGAGAATGTAGCCAAAGATTTGCTGGATTCCAAATCCCATTTCCGCTCTCCGATTTGGGCCGTCGTGGCCACCGGGAGCCTTTTGCAAACAGAGCCTAACATCCGCTGGTCCGGTTGCTCCCGATTATATCTGCCTTTGATTACTCCGACAGACTTGTGTCGCATGAAAAATAAGGTTATCGACGTGCCGCGGCTCAATAGCACAAAAGCGTGCGACACGCGCTTTTGTGTCTGATTGAAGCGGCGGCTCGGGCGGGCCGAGCCATCGACCCAAACCGCACGTCGATAGTACAACGACGAGGTGCTCGGCGCTTTTGGCGAGGAGGTTGCATTTCCCGTTGTTGCGAGGGACGCTTGAAAGGCGAGATGCGCATTCAGGCGTGCGCGGCGCCACGAGGGAAGTCGTTTGACTCGCGTACGTCGAGAGTAGCGCTTTTGCCGTCTGTGTCGTCGTTGGAAATTTTCATCCATTTTCACCTTGGGGAAAGTAGTGACATGCCGGTTGTCGTTCTGTGTCTGGAAGCGCACGGCAGCCACGTCGCGGCGCATACAAATATGGGCCCATTGGTCAGGGAATTTGCCCACCTACCGTACGTTTCAAGTTTAATTCAAAGACATCACCTGCGGTTCGCTACCGGGGGATGATGATGATGAGCCGCCACAAACGAGCCCTCTGTCGCGGGTTCCACCGGCGAGCAAAGTCACACCTCCGGTGCGCTTTCGACAGGCGGGGGGGCTCGTTAGTTCAAAGCCCCGCTAGATCTGACATTCAAGCACTCCGGCCGGCCCGATCTTGAAAGGGTGCCGGAAGTCAACGTCCGTGCCTGACATAGTTGAACTCCAAGAATGAGGAGGAACTGAGCCGGCAGCACCCCAAAAACTGCTCCCACA
>NW_017841577.1:0-1514 GCF_001891065.2 Hippocampus comes
AAACCCAGAGACAGGAGAGCCCACTTCAAAATCTCCACGCTGTGCTTCCTCAATAGGTGTGTTGGTGGAATTGATGAGGTCTTCAAAGTATTCAAACCACCGACTCACCACGTCCCATGTCGGGGTCAGCAGCACCCCATCTCCACTATCCACTGTGGTGTACCGTTTCCCCCTCCTGAGACACCGAATGGTGGACCTGAATTTCCTCTAAGCTATCCTGAAGTTGTTTGCCATGGCCTTGCCAAACTCCTCGCATGCCCGAGGTTTTGCCTCAATGACCGCTGAAAGTGCATTCCCCTTGGCCAGCCAGTTTCTGTCAGCTGCCTCCAGAGTCCCACTGGTCAAAAAGGACTCTTTGCTCAGCTTGATGGCATCCTCCCAATCACGCCTTTCCAGTTCTCACTGTCATTGCCCACATGAGCATTGAAATCCACCGGCAAAATGATTGATACTCTGAACTGCTCTTTAGTGCATAGGCACAAACAAAAGTTTGTTGCACCATGCATGGCCACGATGTATCATTATCTTAATGGTCTCCTTTTGCACTTTCTTTACAAAAGTTGCATTATGTTTGCTTACGGGGGATTCCTTTGTGCTTGTTTAGACACGCTTTAAGCGTATTACATGTTAGCATTATGAGCGTTTCCTCAAAGGGATGTTATGCAACGGTGTCCCATTTCTTTACATAGATTTTTGTGTTTTTGTTGAAGGTGACAAAATCTTTCTGGCTGCAGGAGTTGGGTTGTAGAGGGCAGACAGGGTTATGTGCCATGATGTGCACCACATTTACAGATGTTTGGTCATGTGTGCCACATTTACAGATGGTTGGTCGGGTTTTGTAGCCTGTTATTCAGTGCAACCCTGGAGCATACTGTTCTTGTTCCTGATGTTCGGCTCTAACTCAGTAAAATTTCAGATCCAGAGCTGGAGTCTGGTTTCTTCCTAAAATGAGAAAGTTTCTTCTTGACTTGGGTCGTTCTAATGGGAAATGATGTCCGTAGAGATTGTGGTGTTCAACCTTTATGGCTTCTGCACTTTGCTTGTAACTTCCTGCCTGTTGTTGGGAGGGGCAATAACAACAAGGACATGGAGATTGTGTGAGTGATCAGTTTCTAGTGGCAAATCTACGAGGTTATTCCCCCCCACCCATTTCATCTCTCTTATTGGAACCGCTTGGACACAAATATCCAAGTAACATTTGTAAGAATAGTGGTACAACCCTGTGTTCCAACGCTTCTGAAAATACACTTAATGTACAGATTGTTATCAGACACCCTCTTATTATTCTCTTTACACATTTGTGTTACTAAAAGCAGCCTTTTCCATTTAGAGGTTCATTTCTCTATTAATCATATTTTAGTGACATTCAGCAGCCCCCTGTCATCATGTGATCAGCTCTGGGTTTACTGCTTGCCGGAAGCAGTCCCTGCAGCATGTCCCGTTCTTTATTGTCATGTGATTGACACCATTGGATTACATCAGACTTACCCACAGTTGTGTGTGTGTGTGTGTGT
>NW_017841578.1:0-1516 GCF_001891065.2 Hippocampus comes
CCAAATGATTGGGAAATCTTTGTTCCTGCAGTCCGCAGTGCTCCCGATGATGAACGAGGCCAAGAAAGATGCCTTCGGGAGTGTCAACAGAAAAGCCGGCCTGCAGATATGGACCATTAACGTGAGTCATGCAATAAAGCAAACGACAGCCTTTTGTGTGGGGGAGTGGGGGGGGGGCGGATTTGCGCACGTGCGTGTGCGGTCTTGATTTGATGTGGACTTTCCGTCCTTGGACTTGTTCTTGTCAATGTCCAACAGAAGCTGCAGATGGTGCCCGTGCCGGCCCAAAGCTTCGGCAACTTTTATGAGGGCGATTGTTACATCGTGCTGCATGTGAGTAGACGTTGCAATCCCAGACAGTTGGCGCACCCCCACGAGGAAACAAATCCCCGACAACATCGCTCGCGGGGGGGACGGAACTATTCCGTTTTGGTGACCTTTGAATGTCTGCAACCCAACATCACACCTGGGGACAAAAACCATGCACCGCACGGGGGTGGGTGGGGGTTGACCCCCTCTTGTACGCGTGCCAAACGTGTCGCATCCCTCTCGCAGACGAGTGACAACTTGGGCGCGGTGGACATTCACTACTGGATCGGGAAGGCCTCGTCGCAGGACGAGCAGGGGGCGGCGGCCGTCTACGTCACGCAGCTGGACGAGCACCTGGGCGGCGCGCCGGTGCAGCGCAGGGAGGTGCAGGGCCACGAGTCGCCGCGCTTCCGCGGCTACTTCAAAAACGGCCTCGTGTGAGTACTGCGCCGCGAGCGACGAGGGAAAGCGGGAGGCGGGTGCGCTCTCCGAGTCACCGCTTTTGCAAGTGCAACTCTTTGCTCGAGTCGCGGAGCGAATATGAGCCGACGGGAACCCGCCGCCGGCTCGCCCTCGGGGCCTCGTCCGTTTGAAAAGCCGCCCGTCCGCACTTGAGCAAATGACAAGTGCGTTCTCCCGGCATCGTTGCGCGGAAGGGGCAAGGTGACTTTGGACCCGGGGCGTCACTGTTTGCGCTCGTCGCCCGCAGCGCCTTGTTTTACGGCCCTTGGACTTTGCTCGGCGTTCTGGTTCTCTCTTCCTCTGCAGCTACAAAAAGGGGGGCGCGGCCTCCGGCTTTAACCACGTGGACACCAACGCCTACGTCGTCCTGCGCCTGCTGCACGTCAAAGGGCGCAAGCACGTCACGGCCACGGAGGTGCGGGGGCGACGAAAGCGACCGGGACTCTTCCTTGGGGCCCTTTTTCTTTCTTCAGCCTGAGCATTTTCTCCAAATGTGGCGGCTGCGCGCAGGTGGAGGCGTCGTGGAGCAGCTTCAACACCGGCGACTGCTTTCTACTGGACGCGGGCCACCTCATCGTGCAGTGGAATGGCGACAAGAGCAACAGGAGAGAGAAGCTCAAGGTGCCCACCTTCCTGCAATTTAATTTTTTTTTTTTTTTTTACAGGGGGTCCCAAAATGAACCTTTCTTGTTGACGTTTTGGGAATGTCTATTCGTGTTGTTTTTTATTGGAGGGGGTGGGGGGG
>NW_017841579.1:0-1515 GCF_001891065.2 Hippocampus comes
CGAGTGTTTGCTTTCTTCAGGAAATTATATCATACTCATGACTCCTGTAGACACTAGCTAATCACGGTTCAGTTTGTTAACGTCACATGACCAAATTCAGTAAACAGTAAGCCGGGATTGGTCGTTCTCTGAGCCCTGAGCAACTGTGATGTCATTATCAGTCAACATGAAGTGCAAAATGGCCACCCCCTGAGTTGGATACAAACGGGTGGATTTTGCTGGTTGATTCTATCAACGCAATATTATTCTGAATGCCGTGTTTGGACTAGTGGGGGTGCATAGAACATACGGTATCATTATGAAGACATTTTTTTGACTTGACTTCCCCTGTTAAAATACTTCAAGTCAAAGGGTCCCACTTTTGTGTCCAGCGCAAGTCTAGCGCAAAGCGCAGTCTAACTCTTTGCATCGGTGGAGTTTTCTTTCTATTGATATTTTCGTAGACGGGTATAACTAGGTGTAAGGGGGTGCTTGCGCCGTTTTGCGGCAGCCGTTGTGGCAGCCAGCTCGTGGCCAACCCAAGCGGCTCACCTCATTTAAAATCAGGGTGGCAGAAGCAGAAATTGACTCTTCGCTGGGGTCCGCACGCAAGTCTGTTTACACCGGCAAACTGCAAGCTCCGCCTTTGCAGATGATGCAGTCCGCCGTGCATGTGACGTGGTTAATTGCAGACTACCTTGCACCCCGAATCGTGCGTGCGTCAGTGTCTGACCCCCTTCCCCAAAACCTTTATGTCCAATAAATGTGAGGGTGTTCATGGTAATAGTTTAGTTTAGAGCTTGCTTGTTAAAAAAATGCATGGGAAGAGGATCTTGAAAAAAATGATCGCATATTGAATCATAATATTGTAACGTAATTAGATTTTTTGGGGGAAGTGTTCAGCCTTTCCATGTACCACATCATTTAATCTTTCTGTCATTTTTTTGCTAAAACCTCCTTCCTCTTACTCTGGAAAAGTACTGCATCTATGACCTGTATCTATCGCAAGTGTTTTGACTTATGTGACAGTCACGTTTTCCCCCTTTGCAAATTTAATAGCTTGATGACTAAACTCTTGAACGTTGCTCAGACTCTTATCAGCTTATGTTTTAACCAGTGCCCTCTGCTTTGCGTCATTGTGACGATACTGTCGTAAGACGTCTTGTTTTCACTTAAAGATGGTTGACTGAAGTTTGCAAGGACAAGGACATCTTCCTTGTTGGTTAATCATAGCAGACTCTCGCCTAGGGCTGCATCTAGCTATTTCTATTTTTGCTCTAAATTTTTAATGCTTACATCATGACATAGTTTACTCTTTGACACAATTTAATAGTTTACTCTCTGACACGATTTAAATTAGTTTAAATGCAAGGTTGGCCACAGCTGCCCTGAATGAGCAGCATTAATACGTAAATCAATTTGTATGTTTGTAATGGTTACTACACCTGTATGTTGAAGTTGTTTAACTAAAATATTTTTAACTTTGAAATAGAATTCTTATTTTGTTGATTTGCTAATGTATTTTGAAAAAAAAAA
>NW_017841580.1:0-1515 GCF_001891065.2 Hippocampus comes
CCCCCCCCCCCTTTCTGATCAAAGTCACAAAACACCCGATTTTTGGATGCCTGAAAGATCAATCCGAGTGATTATCCTGTGATGTGGTGTGTGTTTTTGTGTTGTCTTTGAAAAAAGATGCCCCTAACACTCACACACAGAGACTATAAATGAATACTGGTACCTCTCTCTAAACCGTGTCAGTCAGAACTGAGTATTTTTATCTTTGTAAACTGTAACAGCAGCTGTCTTGATACAGCTCTTGTATTGGATCTGATGTACCCAATATTGTCCTCTTGAGTGTATATTTTTGAAACATTATATGTTCCATCCCCCAAAAATGGCTCATTTCTTCCAGTAGGCATTTTTGCGTTTTAAGGTGACTGTATGAGTTTGACTTACTGTGCAATGTGAAAATGCTAATTTAAAGGAGATGGGGGAGGGTGGGGGATCTTTCAGTTTAGCAAAGACACCTGTCAATTCCTTACCCTTCATTAAAACAACAATTGTGACAATCAGGAGTTTGTGGAGTGCATTGCAGCGCAACTTCCTGAGAGCATATTTGCTTGTCAGAAGGGGCTCACTAATACGCCATGATCAACGTTTAAATGTCATCCTTTATTGCTTTATTATACTACCAAAGAGCCTTTATGTGGATGGGTGCACACGTGTATGTGTGCATGGGAAGGTGTCACTGAGGCACGCCTTGCTGACTGAACAAAATGTTATTAGTCTTGGCTGTAGTGAAACAGACACACATTGTGTTTGAACAAGCAAATTAGGGAAACACCTTTAGTGATTTAAATCAGTTTCATGATTGATATGGAAGTGTCTTAGATTCTTTTTCCTCGTGTTACAATTTACTTTAATTTATTGTGTCTTATATATGATCTATTTTTAAAGGTTGCCTTTTATTATGCAGTCAGATTAGTTTTTAATTTCCTCTTTGCTGATTTTTAAGAAAAATGACTGAAATGGTTGGGGATGCGTGTTACTTTAATCTTCAGGACATTCCAAATGGTTGCAATGGTTTTTGGCCACCGTTTGTGCAGTGGCTCTGTCCCCCTAAGTTGTGCAGCAGATGAAAATATATATATCTGAACAAGCTAAAATGTAGCTAGCTCTCTTGTCTCATTTCTCCATTTTGATGTTAAATCCAAATGTTTTCAGTCAACAGCAAAATAAAGGAATCAACAACACTGTTCCAAATGGTAGGTAGTCTTCTTTGCCTTAGAAGAAGGAATATTTGTCGTCTATCATCAGCTAGCCTACGTGTGACCTTCAGACTGTTCAGCAATCATTAACACTTTAGGAATGAGCTCCACTCTGTACTTTTTGCCCTCTCTATTTAGGAGTGGCGCACGTTTCAGGAATTGAAATCTATGCACCATCTGAGGTGGAGGCGGTGAACGGGACCACGGTTAAACTCAAGTGCACCTTCCGCTCCAGTCACCCTGTTTCGACTCAGTCTGTTATCGTGTCCTGGAACTTCCGTCCCCTGAATTCTAAAAGAGAAGAGTCGGTAGGTACAAACCG
>NW_017841581.1:0-1517 GCF_001891065.2 Hippocampus comes
CCCCCCGCATATAGCAAGTTTGCGGTCCTTCTATGTCACTATTTTATTTTTGAACTACTTCATGCTGCCTCCTGTTCATTTTGTGTGTAATCACCCTATTGACCACTAGATGGCACACTAGTTTGATGAGGTATAAATTAGGAAGAAGAACAAGAAACAGGAAGTACTGGCAGCTCAGCCAAGTTTTTACCCAAGATTGTTGAATGCCACCTCATTTTTAAATCCTGCTTTTTATACCTACGGAAAGCAACGGCTGAAAGTTCATTTCATAAGGTAAATCTTTAAGCTTGATTATTGATGGATATTGTGAGAAGATGATTTTGGTAGTTTGGGGAAAAATGGATTTGTTTATTAACACAATGTGGATTGGTACAGTGTACAATATTTTAGGGTGGAGTTACATAGAATTTTCTATACAGCGGATTTCACTTATCGTGGGGGTGGTCCGTAATTGAACCTCTGTGATGGAGGGGCTAAGTGTTTATCAAATACATTTCCCCCATTAAAATGACAAGAACGGCCATTCATGTGTTCTACTAATAGGTTTTATTAATCAAAGAAAAATAGCAATTAAAACAAAAATGTAAAGAACTGGTATTATTTTACAAACTGGAATGAAGCCAAAAATTCCATAATTTGAGCTATTTTGAAAAGAATGACCCACGATAGCCATCTCAAAATGACTTAGTTTGTGAAGTCAAAGGTCAAGTCAAAACTCACCGTGACAGTGCAGGAAGCACTCTGCTGGATGTCTCCCGCAAACATCACCACACTTGACACACTTCATCAGAAGCCCATCATAGTAGTGGCCAGGCAGCGTTTTACAATTGGCTAACACTAACGGGGGCAGATGTACAAAGCAAATAATAAGAGAAGAGTTCACTTTTTTTCTGCACAATTGTTTGATTATCAATGATAGCGTTCTATTTTATCACTGGACCAGCCGGGACACCTTTAGTGCTCGATTCAACAATGGCACACTTTCTATTTGAAGACGTGACCTGACTTTGGTTTCCCTTCCTGGCCTTTACCGCCCCGTTATTTACTTACCGCAGTATTTGGTGCACTTGGTGATGACCAGTGGCTGTTGACACATCACGTTGCAATGCAGGCATTTTTTAATCAAACTGTCCCAGTACTGACCCGCAGGGCACTTGGCGCCCATTGGTGCTGATTCCCTAAAAGTGACAAATACAGAGAAGGATGCACAACACGTACCTGGCTGAGATTATCATGCCAAAAAATAAAAATCAGTGAGTAATTGATAAAACTGCCATTTTTGTCAAAAATGAAACTCCTCTCATCGATTCAATTCTGAATGAATATCCTTGAGAAATATGTTCTCAAGCATAGTTCTCAAGCACGCGCTCGGTCAGCTGTGAAAGACTCCAACCATCCCCCGCTTCTTTCACTGAGTTTCGAGAAATGTTGTCTACTTTAAATGTATAAATTTGGTTGGTAAGATTGGAAAATCTTCCATTTTGTGCTGCCGCGTTCACTTTTTTCATCCAAAAAAT
>NW_017841582.1:0-1518 GCF_001891065.2 Hippocampus comes
AAAAAAAAACCCACATACAAATAAACACAAAAATAACATCTCATGAATCTAATCTACAGCAAAAAACGTAGGACATGAAATATGAATTTAAGTGACACTATGCGCAAATAAATCAGCATGATCAAAATCAGCATTAGTGGACAGAAGACAGCTTTTGAAAAAATATGAAAACGCCCAGCACGTGTTCATTAAACATATTCAGTGATCGAATATGGAGTGCGAATGAGAATAGAAAGAATTGAACAGACGACTAAATCTGAATTCGGCTGTCCACAAGATTCAGATCGAAATCGGACACGAATGCGATATCCGACAAAGCCAGTGCAGATTTAACAGATCGATTGATCGGCTATACCGTGTCATCAAAAATATAGGACGTATAAACCGGTGGCATTTAAATCATCGTGCTATAAGTTTCCGATGACGTTTTTCACCAGGGTTGTTCATTCGTACATTTTTGCTAGCGGCGGTGGTTCACCGTCCAAGCGACATTCTGAGTCTTCCTCGTTTTTTTTAAATGGCGTCTGCCTCTCCGACAACCTCATGAACATGCATGAAGCGCCGTCGGATCGATACGGACGCTTTAATCCATCTACAGCTCCCACACGTTCTTCCGCCGTCGGGGTCAGAGTTCGGCGTGACAGCTCAGCCGCCGCCCCGGAGGGTCATCGACTGGATGGTGACCCCGCCGAGCACCCATCGCCCCCTCGGGGTGTCCACTGTGGAAGACGCCAACTCTCTCCAACTTTGATGTAGCGTTGTCAGTGCCTGGACCACGGCGTCCTGTGTTTAGGCATGTGGTGGGGTCGCACTCAAAATGGAGATGGGCGTGAATCGGTGTGTTTTTCAAATAATAGGTTCAGCTGTGTTCTGCCTCCAAGGCGAATCGGCATGGGTTGAAATGTAATCCAATTTTTTCTGTTTGGGATTCTTTGGAGACTGTCAACTCTTCCTTCATGTTGGCGGCGACGAGGCGCTGACAGTGAACTCGAAATGTGCAAAAACAAGACCAAGGCGGGAGAAAGTCTAATGGCGGCAGCAGGAGAATTCCCAAGCAGCGTGTGAATTATTTAGCGCGTGCGGTGAGAGTGTAGAGCATGAAGCCATGCTGCTCGCCAAGTGCCAGTCAGACTGGATGAGGAGAGAGATTGGTCGCGCAACAAACATTCAAAGTGTGTCAAAGGGCGAGCCCGGCCGGCGCTCTGCTTTCTCGTCGCCGAGAACTTTGCCTCGGAGTGGGAATGAAAGTGCTTACTATTCGCGTTTACATCACCGTATTGTATCAACAACATTCTGTATGTCACTATCGGCATTTTCAAGTGTTTGTCAGCAAAGGTCTACAACACTGTATTATAAGTCACAATATGTTGCAGTACAAAAGGTTATGGATAAGACCAGTTGGGTTCACATTTCATAGTCTGTTGTCTTACAGGAAGTGTTACTTAACTACAAATGTGGTTATGCTAAGTTATGTAAAATAAATAAATGAACCATCAGTTATGTGAACATGTTGTGTTA
>NW_017841583.1:0-1518 GCF_001891065.2 Hippocampus comes
TTGTTTTTTGCCATGTTTCCATTGTGATCAGGGAGGGTTGCAACCATGAGATTTTGGCAAGTAGCCTCTATTTGTGGCAGCAAGAGTCCAGAGTATAAAAATGAAGCGAGCGCCCATCAAAGCGTTGATTGTATTTTCACTCATGGAGGCAGCACTTCACTAATCTGATGAATTACAATCATCAATGTGTGTGCCGATTCTTGTATGTGGCTCATACAGATGACATAACGCCAAACACAAGAATTTCCCCACTTCCACTGTTCCCTGTCAATTCATTTCCATTGAAATGAAATCTTTCTCTGGTTGTTTGTGCACGAAGGCTGGGGGCGAGATTCTAACCACTCGTTCATCGTGCTGCCTACCTGGAATCTATACTTTTTGAGATTCTAAATGTGGATTTTTTTTCCCCTCTTCATTTAGCACAAGACCCGAATAAATAGCAGAGGTAATAGATAAAGTGACATTTGAACCAAGCATGTAAATGGGTCATGCTGGTTTTTTTTTTCTTTCTTTTTTTTCAAGGGTGTAAAGTTTTAAGATGTGTGGGTGTGCGTCAGTTCACCCTTTTATTGTGCCGGAGGCGATGTGACGAGCTTCACAATGGGGTGTGCTGCAAAAAAATATAAATGGATAACTGTATCTCCAATCTCATAGTGGAAGCGGGCATCTGATAAAATTATTTAACACAAAATTCAATTCATTTGGTTGCTCACAGCGCACGCCGTCTTGTTGTTTCATCTCATATTTGGAGCTTCGTGTATAGATGAATCTTGCAAAGCAATAAAGAACCGCGCTCTGTAAATGACGTGTCTATATCCCCTGGAGATCCTGCGCGACCGTCCGTCCTACCCTGTTACAATGCTGACATTTGTAGGAACAACTACTTTTTCGCAAAGTACAGCAGACCATTGGGAGTCCCGCACTCCCGAGGGCCATCGAAACATATCATATCACTCTTCAATATATGATGAAGCACCCGCAGAATGTGTTTCATGGGCCACCAATTCTCAAGTCATGACCCTATTATCAAACAAGATGAACCTGTCCCCAGCTAAAACAAATGCTGAGTGTATTTTGAGTCTATTACCTCTACCACAGAAGGCTTTTTATTTATTTTTTTGGTCCGGTTAACCAGGCATCCAATTTTGTCCTGAAACATTACTTTTTGGGACTCTCAAACTGAGTCTGCATGTCTTCTTTCACTGCACTAGTGTCACTTCTGTCTCATAGGCTTCATACAGATGTTGGCTACTTTACTGTACATACTGTAGCTATTAATAACGGTTGTAGCCGTGATTGATCGGTTTGGTCATCTAGTGGTCCCGCGGTCTAGTTTGCATGTTGACCATTACTGGCTATACCACAGACTTTTGAAGCAATCTGAAAGTCCCTGGTGGTTCAACGTTAAAGGTCACTTGAAGACTAACTTGGAGGGGAAGGTTGGTTATGTGACAGCTTACTGCCTGAGATTTGTGCTTGTATTTGTGTTACTCACTTTGCATGTCAATAATTTATTTG
>NW_017841584.1:0-1511 GCF_001891065.2 Hippocampus comes
ATAAAGCAAGTCTAAGTCTAAGTCTAAGTCTAAGACATTTGTGATCACAGTAGTAATTCAGCCTACGCATGGAAATTATGTAACATCATGGTTAGTAGACGTCTCCATTAAATGAGGGGATCGAGGAGCGTCACCTCATATCCTGAAATTATATGCACTTCCAATATGAGATAAAATGAGCCAACACGAGGGACTATATTTACTTCTCGAATCACTTCCGTTTTCTTCCCTATTTATTTTCACTTAACAGTGACTTTAATTCATAGTGCGTAATGCTACCGACACTGACAAATTGGTGTGTTGGATTTAATTAATTTTATTTCATTAAGTAATTGTACGAAACAAAATCATCTAAATCCAGACACAAGTAGACCATACATGTAGTGCTGTAACTATCACAATCCAGTACACTATTTTTATATTGCATTAAAAATCCACGCTTGTTTGCGGCGTTGATCATGTGACAATCAACAGGTAAACCACAAAGTATTCATACCGTGGCCAAATATTGGCGTTCAAAAAAATTTTCATTTATTATTTTTGAAATTATCATTACTATGTATTTGTTCATGCAACTTCCACCAGCAATTTTTTTCTCACTGAAATTGCTCCACTCGTCTGGGTCTGTGAATCTTCCGAGGAACTGAGTCACTGCTGGTCACCAGTGGTCGCTGGCAATTTAAGGAGACAGCCGATGTGCTTGTGACCAAAGCATTGAACCCGAGATCATCAACTTCATTTTAAAGTGTGAAGGGAAACTGGTGAATCAACCTGTTTCCTAGTTTACAAAACAAAGTGGCTTAGAGCTTGTTAGCTTGTTCGTTTTCCATGTCTGGTTGATAGAAGTGGAATTTCTTCAGACAACATGGTCCACAGGCCCAAAAAGGAATTAAACGTAAAGCCAATAACTGGCAACATATTGTCATCTGATCATGAAGTTTAAAAATAAAGACAAGGGCATCCTCTCATCGACACAGGTTGAGTTAGCAAATATACCATACTCTAAAGTTCGCCACACCAAGTGTACACTGCTCATAGTAGGCTAATAGTGCCGCATTATGTCCAGGATGGATTTATTATTTTCAAAGCTCCAAGCATTATAATTTTTCCATCTTCTAACTTCATGTATATGGGTGCACAAATGAAAAACAGAAAAGGGTTCTTATGCCAAGGGTGACCAAAGGGTCACACTTCACAGTCTGCAACCTGACGACAGGATGGTGCCCTTGAGCAAAGCACAATATTTTAAAACCAGAAAAAAAATGCTGTCAGGCTTTAGTTTTCCCACTTGCCTCTATTTGTGTCTTTCTTCCAGTGTTTTGCTCCCTCTTAACATCCTCGCTGATTGCTCACCATTTCATAATTCCACTGAAAATGATGCAACCATACAGTAACTAGACATAGACTCGCACACAAATGCATTTAAATCCAGGGTATTTGGAATAAAAAAAGGCTTTTGCTTCTGATGACTACATACTCAATAATAATAATAATAATAATAATAATAATAA
>NW_017841585.1:0-1518 GCF_001891065.2 Hippocampus comes
TTTTTTTTTCAACTAAATGATGTATTCGCTACAATTTAATGTTGGGATGCGTACAGTTAACGTGCCATTGCTGTGTAAATGTGCATAATGGTGTTGTGTCGTGCGTGCGTTGCCGAAGTGGAGTTGTCAACTTGTCTCTTTACGTTTGTGCAAAGTGGGGCTGCGTGTGCACGTTGCATGCTTTTTTTAATAACGTTGTTGTGCAAGTGTTGCACCGCTAAAAGAGATTGAATTTGCAGCCAAGTATGCATGGTGGAAAACTAGTGCAGAAATTACAGTAAATGAAGTACAGCAAAATCCGATGAATTGAATGTGGAAAAAGTGCATGGAGGGGGGGAGAATGTAGTTTAAGTTTAAACCGTCAACAAAACATCACTGGAACATGCGTCTTATTTTAAAGTGTTAAATCTCGGGTTTTCCACTTATGAAAAGCTTTTGAATGGATTCTGGTGCATGGTCAAAAGAGTAAAAATGCGTTATAAAAGTTGCTTTTTATTAAGCAAATGTAAATTGTTTGTGATGCATGTGCATGTTTTAAAACGTTTCCTATTTGTCCTTTTTTAAATTGTTTAAACAAGTTTTATTTATTACATAGTTCTGTCACGCACTTTTTGCCGTGCACAGCCCAATCGTTTTCGCGCTGTGCACTACCCCCCCCCCTTATTGTAATTCATTTAAATAATTTGTTGTCCTCTTCTTGTCAACCCGCGTTTCCCTCAAAGCTGCGGTTCAGAAGGGGGGAGAAAAAAAGTGGGTGTCAAAATTTAAATGTCCCAAACCGGCGTTGTAGTCGGCTAAATTGCGCCCTCTAATGGCACTCGGGTGAAATGCAACGGGCGCCTTCAAAATTACATGCAACTAATGTACAAATGTACAATTTTTTTTTGTGTGTGTGGGTCCCCCTCATCCCTCCAGAAGTCGGCAGGATGTCTTGCTTGACCGACAGCTGCATCCAGTTCACGCGTCACGCCAGCGACGTCTTGCTCAATCTGAACCGCCTCCGCAGCCGGGACATCCTCACCGACGTTACCATCCTGGTCAGCAGGCAGCAGTTCCGGGCACACAAGACCGTCCTCATGGCTTGCAGGTATGTATTTCACTTTTTTTTAAAATGTATCCATCCCTGGAGGGGTCTTAAGCAAGATGGCAAAAGGAGAACAGTACATACAGAATGGTTGTAGCTGTCCCACAGCTCAACAGGAGCTCATTTTGTCATTGCCTACCACACAGCGGGCTCTTCTACACCATCTTCACTGACTCGCACAAGTGCAACCTCAACGCCATCAGCCTGGACCCCAAGGTGGACCCGGAGGGCTTTGCCATCCTGCTGGAGTTCATGTACACCTCCAGGCTGGCTCTCAGGGAGAGTCTGATCATGGCCATTATGAACACTGCCGTCTACCTGCAGATGGACCACGTGGTGGACACCTGCCACCGCTTCATCAAGTCCAGGTTGGTCACGCGATCGCTGCGAGAAGGGGCTCTGATTCAGTTCCGGCAAGTGGCCACGCGGAAGAC
>NW_017841586.1:0-1519 GCF_001891065.2 Hippocampus comes
TTATGTGCTCTGACACAATGTTACCCGGAGAGGTAGAACAATCAACCGATCGATCGACAACTAATCAATTGATCAAATCAATTAACAGCTACCGTAGGTAGCCTGAAGGAATTGAGCATTGTTGTTGTACGTCTCTGTCGGAGATTACGATGTCCTGAAAGAATGAAAGGCAGCAGAAAGGGAAGGTTAGGTGAGAGCAGTCACTGAGGACATATCCGCTCGCTGGCCAGGGAACAAAGCGGCATCCCGGAGGCGAGACGTGTCGCAGACTGGCCGGCCCCTGTGCCTGGACGCGTACGTGCAGCCGAGCAGGACTTGAGCCGGGAAATGGACCTCGGGAGGGGGGGCGAGGGGAGGCCGCTTGGCCCGGACTCTTTGCAGCAGGGTGTCTGCCAGCTGTCAACTGCGTTGCACTCACACACAGCCTTTACCTGAGACGCTTTCTTTCATGTTCCTCCTCCTACCCGCCAATCTGACTTCATCTCCGATCGCTCTTGATATTTGACATCTCCTCCGACTCCGTGTCTCTCATCCTCCCTCCCTGCGCTCCACTTGACGTCCTTCGCGGTTCCCCACATCCTTCAAATGTTGGTGGGCAGTGGAACAACATACAGGGAGGGGTGGGGGGGTCACGGTGACCGGTAGCCCCCCCAACCCTGTGGTTTCTTCCTGCCATTGTCCCTGCTCTGGATCCTGTACTGTTAACTATGCGCTGGTCACTTCTGCAGTACGACCCTTTGGTCTTTTCCCACCTTTGGCACCGCCAAAGCTTTGCATCTCGTCACTGTCCGATGAATCGTCGGCATCTCCTAATTTTGTTTGAGTTGATCCGAAATTGTTTTTCATAATAGATGAATCATTTGGCGCCCTAAAATGTCTCCGATTTCTTTAGTCTTCTATGAAAGCAGACTGATTATTAATGAATCATGATCAAGACATTTCCAGCCATCTGCTTTGATATTATTGACTTTTTCCTGGTGAATGTTGGATTGTCACAGCATCTCCTTCCGAGATCTAGCTCCCCAATAAAAGACGACGACTGATTCTCGAATCACAATAAGACATTTGCGATTTTGCTCCTTTGGTGCTGAAAGGCTGAAGCGCAACACTCACTCTTTGACGGCAATTGCTACTGAACCTATGAGGCAGTCTTTGGTGCCTTCCTGCGGCATTTTAGGGCGTTACAGAAGCGCTCCCGGGAATGCAAATTGGTGAGCTTCTGAGCAAATACGCGAGGACAGCACGACTTGGTGAATTTGTAAATAGCGAGCCACAAATAGGCGGGGCTTAACTCGACCCACACTCCTGATGGCGGAGCTATTTTTCACACCGTTTTGACTTCTGTTGCTTTCAGCGAAGTGCGCCATTAATGTAAACGAGCACACGAGCAATCGAGCTTTGATTGATCCGAGATGATGAGCTAGCTGTCGGTGTAACGCTGTACCGTATAACTCCGAGCGCGCGTCTTGATTGAAGTCTTAACTGGGAGCGCTGAACGAGAACAGAGGGTTGAGCGCAC
>NW_017841587.1:0-1519 GCF_001891065.2 Hippocampus comes
CGCAGTGGTCTATTGGCCGATGAGAGGTATTTACATCCCCTAAAAGGATTACAGAGCTAGAAAAGAAAACAACTGAAATGAGAAATGAGGAGTTAGTGCCAGTTTGATCCAATGAATGCAAGATTCCCCTCACACCTCCCGTTCTTCAACATAGCCTCAGCTCGAGTCTGAAGCAACTTGTAGAACTGCAGTTTGAACTGTCTTCGTTCTGGCTTTTCCGGGTCAGCTCGCGGACAGTAAACATTTATCACAGTAATAGTTTGGATTTTGTCCGAACACCTGTCAGGACAAACAGCAACAGTAACTAGAAAATACAGCCATACATAAACATCCAGTCAGTCCAACTGAGTTAATGTTCTTACTGTACTCTGTGTTGCGTGATGATAGCTCGGCCTTCGTTGTCCAAAAGCTGCAGCTCCTCGTCTGTAAACTCGGAGTGGTTACCATAACAACCAATACCCCCTGCGTTATTGGTCAACAGACCGGTGAGACCCTCCTCAGCAGCTATAGGTGTGGCATTGTCCTTACAATAAGTGGCGACACCTACACACAACGAGTACAATGTGAAATCAAGAGAGTCTGGCTCCCCTTCTCTGTGACACTGCAAAAGTTGATCATCTAATAAGTCAGGCTCAGCGGAATTTTTTTCTTTAGCATATTAAACTGATGGCATGCCTGAAAGCCTGAAAATATAATTGAAACGGTGACGTCAGGATAACAAACCTGAGTAGCCACTGCGTCCTCGACTGAAGCTGAAATAGGAGTTATAACCATCAACGATGGCAATCCTCTCATCGAGCAGGTCTCCTAGGCACAATTCGAGTTAGTTGAAATAAAAAAGCTGCATTAACTATTTTAATTAGCCCGCGTGTTCTCCGCTTACTTGTCACTTTGGTCTCCTGCACGCATATGATATCCGCGTCCAGCTCATCAAGCGTCTTTTTGATCCCACATCTGAACGACCGTATACCATTTATATTCCAGGTGACTATCTTCATTTTGTAAAATACTAAAAATATGCGCCACACTGAGAAGTAGTAGAAGTGGTAGTAATTACTAGCGGAAAGTTTTCCCGTACACCAGGAAGTACAGAGGAAGTTGAGCGAGCACAAACGGAAGTGTATTCCTTTGTCTATATCTGGATGCTGCAATCATATGTTGTTGAATAAAATCTTTCATAATTCTATGTGTGAAAATTATACCTGTGAAATTTTAATAAAACGTGGAGGCTATCGTCACTATGGGCATGAAATATGCCTTGACCCCGGCTCCACCAGAATCCTGCGTGAACGTTGTCCCCATATTAGGTGTGGCAAAGTGACAATTATCTGCTGGAGGTAATGGCGTTCCAAGCTTTAAACCTCATCACGTGACACCAGTATCATTCATAAATTTCAAGTACATATGTCTCACACCCAAAATAAGTGCCTGTGAACACGGGGCTAAAAATATACAAATGTGTAATCAGTTAAATTGCCTCGTTGTGGCCTTTCTGGAAACATATGTTTAATCGTGAACA
>NW_017841588.1:0-1383 GCF_001891065.2 Hippocampus comes
TTACCTTCTTTGTGGGGCAAGGCCGAAGAGGTGATGGAGCTCCACCTGGTGGCCGCCACGGTCCCTCTGGGTACCAGGTTTTGCCAGAAGGTTCCTACCAGGCTGCCGCGGGCCAAGTGCAGCTGGTTGCGTCCGGACGCCACCCACACGCCGCCCGCGTTGGCGCTGACCAGGCTGGGCTGGCGCTGAGAGTACTGAGACAGGAAGGCCACCACCCGCTCCACCGGTGCCCTCGTTACCGTGGCGACGCTTTGCGTGGCGCTCAGAAGCGTCTGGAACAAGCTGCCTTGATCGAAGACCACGTAGTCGGAAATGCTGACCTAAGGAACAACGCGTGACACGTTGTCACCCGCGCGCAGCCATCAATCACGCTAAAACACACCCGCACCACACGCGCACGCGGTGTACCTGCCACCAGTGGTCATCGTGCCCCTGCGGTCGTCGTGAGGAGACTCCCGTCCTGAAGAAGAGTCTCCCACCGACGTCCAGCGCCCAGGCGGTGCCGCCGTCGCCCAGCGTGACGCACATGAGCTCCATGCCCTGAGCCTCGCTGTCGGATCATGTGACGTCACCGTAGACAAAAGGCGACACGCCGTTGACATGCTGTCACATTCATTGAGTCGCTGACTTCAGCTCCCCCACGTTGCGAAGAGAGCGCTAGTGAGCTAGCAAAATCGCCACCGCGTTACCTGACGGTGTCGTACTTCCAGGCGTCTCCGAGGCTGCAGAAGCTGTCCAGGCCTTCCCTGTAGAACAAAGCGTTGTGCTCGCTCAGCGCCCACACCACGCCCCCGCGCACGCACACCTGACTGAACACGCACGGCGTGTCCACCTTCACAGAACGGGCGCACGGACGCTCCACGCTCAAGCCTGGCGCAAACACACACAAAGACACACACACACACAATGAGAGGGTCCATTAAGGGGTGGATGAAGTCCCCTGAAGGCCCAGGTACAAAATGCTCAACGGAAAAGACAGGTAAGTTACCTGTCTGCAGGTACAGGTCTCCGTTGGTTCTGATGATCCAGGCCGAGTCATCGCCGAGCGCCACGTACGCCGTCTGCTTGGCCGCCTTGTACCAGTGACGCTTTCCGTGCGCCGACACTTTGGCGCAGGCGTACGCCGTCATGCTCCTCTGCTCCACCTTCCACAGCAGGTTACCTAGCACACGCCGCGACGCTACGCTTAGCGGGCCGCTAACAAACAAGTGCCGCTAACACTGTCAAGGGCTTACCTGAGGGAGAGAGCGCCACCTGGTGGATGTTGTCCTCAAAGCGCTGCCACTGAAGGCTGCTGTCGGGCAGAAGGCTGCAGTAGAGTCCGCCTTTGAAGTCCAAACACCACACGTATCTGACACACACACACACACACACACACACACA
>NW_017841589.1:0-1520 GCF_001891065.2 Hippocampus comes
TTTTTTTTTTTAAACTCCTTTTTGATAGCGTACATCACATGATACATTTTACCACGTGACTGTAAGTCAAGGTTCAACTGTAGAAGTGAATGTTGTTGAGGACGATGCTGTTGGCCCTTGTCTAACTGGAGCTATTCCCCATTCCTCGTATTTGATCCCCAAAACTTTTGACACCGTATTGAATTCTACTTTTACCTTGGAGATTGTCAGGAAAGGAAAATGTGTGTCGCTCATCCCGGGCTGATTTGTTCCCCGTCTCTCCGGCTTGGCAGAGGAGCAAGTCTGGATTTGACTAATGCTGCTGCGCCACGTGCTCTGTATCGCCTGCCTCCGTAAGAATCCTCGAGTGTCTCCGTCATCTGTCGCTCCGAAACACTTGCCGTGTTGTGTCTAATTCTGGTTCCACTCTGGAATTCCTCTCAAGCTTTTCCAAAGTCAACAGAATTGCCTTTGATTGGTTTCCACCGGAGTCACGGATAATTGGCCCATCATATTCGCCGTCAATGTTTTATCATCGGTCAGCATCATCAAAAGCAACGCGAACCTCGAGGTTTTGCTCGATAATTGGAGTGGAGATACTGGAGATTGTCGTACCGACATCCCAAACCGTTCCAATGTGTTTGACCAGCTGGGTGGGCTGGGAGGTACTTTTAGGATGCTTTTGAGAGGCTGATCAGTCGTATGATCGCAACATTGGTATCAAAAACAACTGGAGGGCGATGGACAGGATTCATGGTCGTGTCCACCCTCTTGCGTTTGGAGCTTTTTGAGCTTTATCTTGGCACGGATCGATGATAACGTGACAAAATGGTGATTTTTTTTTTTTTTTTTTTGTCTGGCGTCAACGCCTTCCATTTCATTGAAGGTCAGCAGATTTGAAAGTGTGATTAAATCTCCTTTGACTGTAGCGAGCCAGTGTTGCGCTTCGCGCACGGTCACATTGTACAGCCGCTATTATGTCTTTTGCGAGCTCGCCGCGGAACCTCGCGTGCTTGCGGCTTGCCACATGCGAAAAGCTTTGAGCAAATGTGGAGCTAACTGCCGCCTTTGGGTGCACATGACTGGTGTATATTGCGGTTTGCCTCATCATTCAACACCACCCAACGCCGGTTCACACAAGTGCTCCTTTTTCCTCCTCTAGGACCTGCGAAGGGCAGAATATCAAATATCGCACATGCAGTAATGTGGTAAGTTCAGCATCTTCATAGTGTCGGACTTCCAAATGGGGGGGATGGGGGGGGTGGGCTTTCTTGAAATGAATGAACTTGCAAATAACCCCTGTTATTGGCAGAGGATAGAGGCCAAGCCCCGCTGCCACAAAATACATAAAATGGAGAGGATCATAAAGCATCTACACTGTGTATGTAGCATGAACTCACGGTAGAGAAACAACTGCGTTTTTTTGAATCAGTTTTTTTTCTTTAAATATAATCACCAAAACCAGGACACTCAAACATAGACGCAAAAAAAAAAACCCTATTGTCAACCAAAATACAAAGATTGCCCCCCCCGCCCCCCCC
>NW_017841590.1:0-1521 GCF_001891065.2 Hippocampus comes
TTTTTTTTTTAGTTTTAGATTTGGATTTATGGTGAATTTTTATTTCCTCTTTCTTTTACTTCCTAAAATCTGCAGTTTATAATTTGGGATAGAAAATGACACGGAACATACTATAGACAAAGATCTGATTTACTCAAGATTTGCGCATTTAAAATTTCATTTGGCACAATCCGGAAGCAGTCTCTGCAAATTTAGCGCGTGCAATGTGATTGATCAAACCTTGGACAATTTGCAGGACTGTAGTTGATAGTGCGTCTGAAGAGCATGTTGAAGCCATGCCATGCAAAGTGGTTCCAGCACAGTGAGAACTTTTTCACTCGGGGAAACACGATTGAATTGCCACAAACGTTCAATTTTGGAACGTGTGGTTCGTCAGGGACGATTTGGAGCCGGCCACAAGAAGGAGTCATGCCATATCAACATTGACACAACTGTATTTCTTCGGCGGCTTACTGCTTTTACACTTGTAATAGTGAAGACTAAAAGTAAAATAGAGATGCACAAAGTCTGTCGTGTCAACTTCTGATCATACCTATTTAACAGTTGAAACAGATTTACCACCATAAAGGTCATCCTAATGAGCCGGTTTTTCAAATTTTCCTCTTACCTCAGAGAAAATCATTGCAAATCCTGACGGGTTTCTGCTGTATTAGGCATGCAGCTGTGTTGGGGGCAGCTTTATTGTTGTCGCTGACACATAACGCAGCTCGCCGTCATGGTTGATTAATCTGCGTATCACTGTCGGCGCAAAACCAGGGTGTATTCCTTGTTTGCTTTGACTTAATCAAAGTCTTCCCCATGTGACCGCTGGACTGCGTCCCTTCCATTTGTCACTGATGACACATCAGGCCCGTTTAAATCGCGCCGGCCCCCTTGGAAGGCGATGACGAAGACAAAAGAGCGGGAAATCGTCTTGTTTGTTGAGCTAACACAGATGGCGTTTTATTTTTTGCATAGTGCAATTGGTTCCTTGGGACCGTCCAAAGCGGAAGCCCCCCGTGAGGGGGCTGGCCCTGCTGTGTGAAATCGCTCATTTTAAGAACTGACACGTTGGATTTAATGCAACCCACTGACAATCTGATCAATGATGCAACTAATGTGTGATAAATGACAGGAAATGCAGTCGCTTTGCAGCTCCGCTGTTGCTTCGTGAGCTGCGATGCTTTTGAATGCAGGGAAGCCAAACTTATGTTTGCCGCATCATATGGCCCCCCCTCAGAGGGCCATTTGGATGGTGAAAAATGATTCAAATGTATAATCACCCCGTCCTAATATTACATTGCCCCTGCATTTGGTTTTGATTTGATTTGATTCTGCCCTTTTTGTCAACTCTTGACTCCTCTGAACACGCCAGTTGTGAATTTCGCCAACTTGGTCACGTGACACCGTCACACGTTACGTCTTGGAATAGTACCTTTGCTCAGACGACTGTCTTAAATGTCGTACCACGTGAGAGAACTCGACACTCAAAATGGCAGCCATTGCCGATTGTTCACACTCAGAGGCGAAAGGGTTCACCGC
>NW_017841591.1:0-1520 GCF_001891065.2 Hippocampus comes
AAAAAAAAAAAAGATTGACATACATCTGTCCATTGCATCTGCTGTCTGTGGGATTGGCCCTGTTTACCAGACACCTAATTGAAATTTTGCACCGATTGAAACCAGTAGGCTATGCTGATTAGGGTGACAGCTCATCGTGTCCCTCGATCATTGTTAATTTAACAGTGAAAAGTCATGTTTCAATGAGAACTGTGAGTGCCGAGTTTTAATGAGGCTGAACAATGAAAATGAAAGTTGCCGTCCCGACTATTGCCTTTCAGTTCAGTTCAATTGCCACGATCACGCTTTAACAGTTGTAGTTTGTGTTTGTGCCTTTCAGATTCTCACTTATCTAATGTATTATGTGGTCATGACGACTTTTTGTCTCTGTTCAAGGACAATCTTGGCCAGCACATTTATGACTTGAACTTGTTTTGTTCTGCTACAGCATTGTTATTTAGACTCTTTGCTGATCAAAATTAAGTTGAATCATTCTCGTTTTTCCAAGCTGCGAACCTTATCGTGTTCTGCCCGTCCTGCTCCGCAGTCTTGCCCGCAGCTCATGAAGGATCGCTGCGATGTGCATACGTGTCATAAATCGGAAGCAAGCGCTTACAAGGATAAAAGTTGCACATCTTTTCTTTCTCTGTCTTCGATGAGCGAGTGCCAGAATGGTACAGATGTACGGTCGCTCAGGTCATCTCATTTCGGTGAATGCTGATGATGTCATCAGCCCGTGTCAAGTACAAGTTTGTTTCGTCTCGTTTGTGAAATAAATGGTTAATTGCCGGGCTCTTTGTCATGGCACTTATCTGGTGTTGTCCTTTTATAAGTCAACAATGTGGCCAGAGCAGAAGACAGTTGCACAATTCAAGTAGTAGCACACCGACAAGCGTTACTGTGTTTAATACTGTACTCTACGTTACATTCCGCACACAACTGAGAAGAGGGCGCTTCAACGAAATCTAGGAAGGATTTTTATTGCCTCTGCCTGTCCTATAGAGCTCGTGAGAGAGGCCACTCGAAATCCACGATTGGTGCATCTCTCGCCGCGCAGCTGTGAAAACACGTGTGTATCATATGGCGGGATCCTTTAGAGACTGTCTTTGGGTTGATCAATTCTCGCTGTGTGTCTCGATCGAATTATATTTGTGTGTGAAGGTTTTACAAGTGGCTCTCCCACTCTCTGCCATGACTCATGCCAGATTCCTACTGTGGTATAACCACTGCCATGCTATAGAACAGCTGATTTACACGCAGACGGTGGTTTATTTTTTTATTTTATTTATTTATTTTCCCCACTCCCAAATGCACAGCAAATAATGACTTTGTATATTACATATAGAGTGTTGGTGTCGCAAAGCAGTGTCACTTAGAGGTGGAGATTCATCCAGTGTTTGCCGCTCGGAGGCAGCCACCTCGATCATTCATCACCGCTGTGGATGAGGATCCCCAAATGAACTGGACTCTCATTCTCTCCCGATGTTTTGCTGCTCACGATCTCTCTTTACTCTTCCTTGAGTGCAGGTCCTGTGCTCGCG
>NW_017841592.1:0-1521 GCF_001891065.2 Hippocampus comes
ATACTCCGAAGCGCCTTATAGTGCAGAAAATACAGTATATGGAGATGTCATATTTATTGGAAATTACAGTTCCAGCAGACTCAGATCTGGACTCTAAACAACATTGTGTGTGTCCGTGGAGCTACGCTTATCGCGAATAGTCATTTTATTTTGCTTTGAAGTCCATTTAATAGACATTGGCAGTGGCAATATTATGTGCGGTACAAATGTAGGCCTCACTCTTCTGCAGTTGAGTCCATAAACTGCGAGCAGTTATATTTGTGGAACTACAGTCATTTAAAAAAATACAATAAATTAAGAAATTGTGAACTAAAGTAAACTTAAATATTAAAATACAAAATAAATGGGGCCTCAAATGAAATGTTAACTTCCTCGCACTGAATGAAAATGAGGAGTAATATGAAAGCATGAGAAGTGAGTTAAACAAAAACACTGCAGAAAATGAAAGTGAGCATGTTAATAAAGGCCAACATTTCACTAAATATCGCACCCAAGTCTGTCACGTATCATCTGCAAAATGTCAAAATGCTCCCAGTCAAGATGCTAGCCTGATGCACATTTCTGAAACATAACAAAAGAACGTGACTTTTCAAAATCTACTGCTCACTGAATCTCATGAAATCTTTTTGTACTTGATATAGATTACATACCGAGAAGAGGTGTACTTGGGCATCAATGAGAAAAAGATGTTTTTTTTCTTTTTTAAAATTCATGTGGTACCATTTGAGTTGCACATCTTAAGGACTGTTTCAAACAAACAATTGTAACACAATCACAATTTGAAAAGAAAACCAAAAACGCTTACAAACCAAAAATGGTACAACAATGCCAAAGATGAATTCCAAGCTACAGCATTAACTTTCCCAATTGTGCCACTTCGCGGGATGTGAAAAATCTAAATCCATGAAAGAGAAAACCTGCCTTCTCTCCAATTGCGATTGCGAACACACAAAAGGACACAATTTGCCTAATCTGAGAAATGGGACATTTCAGTTGGAAAACAGAATGCACTGGCAAAAACCAAAACGATAAAAGCACAGGTGTTCCGTGTTCCTTGCACTACACATCAGGCAGCCAAGTATCCAATATGGTGTTCAAGTGGTTTGTTTGGGCCATTGTCACCAGAACGTGTCGGCAGCGGCCTGGTGTTCATCCCCGAGAGAAGCAGGACTCATAAGATAAAGTAAAAAACGTGGATAAAGTGAAGGAGGACTTGCTTTGACTGATTGAGGGAGCGGCCGAGGGCGTGCAGCACGGCAGCAGCTTGAGGAATCGCTGCTTTATGCTTTTTTTGCTTTGGCTGTTGGAAGGATTGCCTGTAATCACCAACCATAGCACAAAGGTTAGAAACACTGGTTACATACAGTGCATGCGAGGAGAAAAAGAAAAAACACACCAACACACGCCTTAGTACATACATCATGCCGGAGACACATGAAAACACGCCGACATGCTCTGATTGCCTGCTGACCCGGCCAAGTAATGAGATCCACATAAAACCTTAGAAAGCAATCCCACACC
>NW_017841593.1:0-1521 GCF_001891065.2 Hippocampus comes
TCTCAAGCATGTATTCTTTATCCTCTTTGAAGCACAAATAATATTTCTGCCCTCATGAGAAGCCGAGACTCCAGTCCAGTATGTCCGCATGTCTCGTACTGCCCCCAGATGGTCGAGGCAGGCCGTACACGTAAACGTATGCGGTCATCGTGAGCGCTATTGGTTGATTGTGCTTTTGCAACCGCGCTAGCTGGATGTACTGGACGGACTGGGAAGAAGATGAGGTCAACGACAGCATTGGCAGGATCGAGAAAGCCTGGATGGACGGTTCACACCGCCGCCTTTTTGTCACTACAAACATGCTGTGGCCCAACGGCCTGACCCTGGACCACAGTTCCGGGAGCATGTACTGGTGCGACGCCTACTATGATCACATTGAAAAGATCTACCTCAACGGCACTGGGCGAATGGTGAGTATTTACTCGACCCGTCAAATATGCACTCTTTACGGCATGGATCTACTTTCCATTGCAGGTGGTGTACAATGGGAAAGAGCTCAACCACCCTTTCGGAATATCCCATTATCGCAATTTCATCTTTTGGACGGAGTACATGAACGCCTCGGTCTTCCAGCTGGACTTATCCACAGGAGATGTCAATGTGCTGCGAAGTGAGAGACCGCCATTATTTGGCCTGCGAGTTTATGACGCACAAAGTCAGCAAGGTTGGCTGTTTTCCCCCTTTCCTCTCTCCTCATCCCGCGCCGCTGAACCGTGACACCCCACGCAGTCAAAGTTGCGCTGCATATTGACCGTCTCTGCTGTGTGTCCAGATATTAGCCACGCCTGAGTTTTTTTCCCGGCGTGCCGGGTCGGAAAGTTCATGACAAAGGGTCAGATTCAAAACTTGACAAGCTAAGCCGTGTGAAAGATAACAAATAACCTCAAAGTGAAACTTTGCAAACAGGAGCAAAATTGCAAGTTCGTGCCCTGCATCTGAATGTCATTGCCAGTCGTTCTTCTTCTCATTATTATTATTATTATAAACGCAGTTCACAAACCGTGACTATCGCGCTGTATAGCCGCACCCTCTCACTGGCAGGAAGCAGCACCCGTTTGCCACTCCAAACGAGACCCAAAAGTAAAGTGTGGGAGGCATCCTGGCAGCTTGTACTGTTCAATGACACCATTAAAGGCGACATTAACTGCTTGAGTCGCCGCATAAGCGGGACGTCCGTCAGATGAGAATCTAAAACGTTCATCTGCATTTGCGCACTCGTTTAGCGTGGTCGCACCGTCGGCCGCTGCACAAGGCACACATGACCGTTTTCAGGACGAGAGCACGATCACAAAAGGGCTCTCAATGATGACGATGACTTTTTCATTTGGGGTTCTGATTTTTCATTGGGTTTTAGGTCGGTTGCATCATATTGACAAGAATTTCTCATTGAGGCTCGCCACGGGAGCCATATTTGTTCATCAAAAGCCACTAAAGCAGGGGTGTACAAAGTGCAGCCTGCAGGCAAATAGCATTTGACACGCATCGCAATAAAAAGAGAGGCTGCGATTGGAGGGGGGGGGG
>NW_017841594.1:0-1522 GCF_001891065.2 Hippocampus comes
TCAATCAAAGTCCTTGGTTCCCAAAAGGTTGCGCAATACAGACTAACAACTCTATCAAGCTAATGGGAAAGACAAGAACTCGAATTTACATACACTGCCCTTTCCAGGTGCCGTGTTGGTGAAAACTGGTGGTACCGAGGAGAGCACTGCGAGGAATACGTATCGGAGCCTCTAGTGGTTGGCATCGCGGTGGCGTCAGTGGCCGGATTCCTTTTGGTGGCGTCTGGAGTGATCTTCTTCCTCGCCAGGACCTTACGGGATCAGTATGATAAGGATGAGTCAGAGGACCCAATACGGTATGGGAACTTTTTACCCTTTTGTGACAACATTTCCTGTATTATCCAGTACCCCAATGGCGCGAACTCCGAATATGCTCGATTCTAGCAGGTCAAAGCATGATTATTAACCTCGGGCATTGAAATGATGGCACGAATATCTTGATTTACATACCACGGAACCACAATGACACACTGGACGATAAAGAAGCATTATTCCGTCTTTTGAAGTATTTGACCTTGTTAATTAAGACACAAATAAATTGTCTTGAAGTGTTTTGGAGGTCGGTTCATTGTCAAGTGAAGCGTTACACCAATGAGGGAAGTGAACCTTTCGACCTGTACTACAAGTAAGGCTTTGAGGAAAGCATACCTTTTATAACCGTGCTGGGACCCAGGAAGTGAACCCTTCTAGACTTCGAAGAGCCACGGAAGTGGACCGGTTCAACCTTGCAGGGTCTGAGATTTTCCTTCACGTAATGTATTTCAAAATGAATCCGTTGGGTTATTTTGTTTCAGGGGTCAGACTGAATGGAGATTCTCCTGGCAGTTTGGCAGTCAACTTTAGCCACCACACAAAATCCTTCACTCTTTATTCATGATCCTTTTTGGGGCAGTCACACAAAAGAAGGACACAGTCTGTTGTCTTACAAGTGTTGTGTGTGGTGATGCCAACTGCGGAGCAAAACTGCTAATCTTAGCCGATTAACTACTCCGATAGGATGTCGATTTGCAGTATTAAGGCACTTGTCGTGATAGTCTGGAGTGTGGTTTAGGCGGAATTAATCTGCATTATTATGTTGACTAAAAGGGGACATGTATTATGGGGTCATTCTGTTTACCTCGAGCTTTCCGGGCAAATTTTTCTTTTGGGGTGCTTTCACCTTTGCCCTGGGGTGTTCACACCGGTTAAAAACACCCCAAAACAAAACATTTTCTCCTGAGATCGGATCAAGGCTGATTGCTTTCTCGCCACCCATTCAAATGATTCATGAGCAACTGGTTGCTTTCGCCCGTAACACAGTTTTATATCACACCTGACCAAAGAATCCAAATGTAATAATTTGCCAGTTGGATGGAATTTCCTGTTCTTACCGCATCCGAACTAGGGGTTCGATTGTAACCGACTGCTCCACATCAAGTTCGATTACCATGTTTGCACCTGACCAAAAGGAGTATACAATATTGTTGCCATTATGCTAACGCCAAGGAAGGGAAATGCTCTAAACATGCTATGGCTAAAAAAA
>NW_017841595.1:0-1460 GCF_001891065.2 Hippocampus comes
ACACACACACACACACACACACACACATTTCATTTGAATTTGAAAGCATTTCAAAGTTAAATGCAAAATGTTTCACCGAAGTTCATTCAATCAAATTCATTTCAGACCGAATCAATGTTTTGATTCAAAATGATTTCTCCAAATGACCCAAGTGACGTCATTGTGGCTTTGACTTTCATTTGCGTTTGGCATTTACTTTGAAACTTTCAAGTTGGGACTGAATTGACTGTCACAAACTCAAATTCGATGTCCTGTTCAAAGACATTCAGCCTCGTTGTGCCGTTCGAAGCTTTTGGCATGAAGTGGCATAAGACGAGTCACGGATACGAACGCTCCATTCGGCACAATCAAGACTTTCATTCTCATTCCATATCTTCTGTTCGTCATGACGTAAAGACGAAGTTTTCAATGAACGACCCTGGTGAGGTCAAGCGCTTGGGAAAATGAAGGAAGGAAGGTTTTTCAAACCATCTGTCCCGTTTGTGTGCGTGGCGCCGACCTGCTCGGAGAGCCGCCTGGTCCTGAGGAAGAATCCCAGAAGGCAGCCGACGACCACGGCCAGCACGGACATGATCAGGAGGCCATTTTGTTTGCAGACGTTCTTCACCCTCAGCCAAACGGCCTCCAGCGCCACCGCCATGGTCGCCCGCTCACCCGGCCTGCCCCCGGGCCCCCCGCCCTCCGTCTCCCTCAGGCCGCCATGCGGGTTCCGAGACGCGAGCGACGTGGTCCCCAAACGCCACCAGGGAGCGAAGAAAAGCGACTTCCCGCTGACGCGCGGCGCTTCTACAG
The DNA here is from genome assembly GCF_001891065.2 of Hippocampus comes. Classification (NCBI taxonomy): domain Eukaryota; kingdom Metazoa; phylum Chordata; class Actinopteri; order Syngnathiformes; family Syngnathidae; genus Hippocampus; species Hippocampus comes. The sequence continues at coordinate 793 of NW_017841595.1, forward strand.
CTCCAGGTCCCGCCTCGGCATCCCGCGCATCCTCCCGGGCTGCTGCGCCACTCTGCGCTAAGCTGGCGCTCTCGGAGCCGGACGCTAACCCCGTGCCGACCAATCCCCGCCCGCCCTAGCCCCGCCTGGCTCGGCCCCATCCATCCATCCGCCCGCCCATCCATCAACAGCTGGCGGCCACGTCCGCGCGCGTTAACATGTCCAATCCCGTTATACGGCCGCTGTAGCCAACGGTCTGAGGATGGATTAACATGGCGTGGACAAAAAAAAAAAAAACACGGAAGCGGACAAAGAGGTTCGCCCGGCTGCTGTGCCTCTCTCAGTGTCTCCCTTAAAATATCTTCACGGTATAGCTATTGGAGATGCGCAAATGATGAGTGCAAGCATTCGCTCATTCCCAACTCCCCAACACAGGCGCTCGATTGCTGAAAGGATGAATCAAATGAACGGGCACTTGGAGGAGCGCATCAAACTGCGCGTTACTCTCAGTTCCTATGTTGCGAAAACAGCGTGAAAGCGCCATGTCGCTTTCAAGTGGAGCGGCAGACGCTATCGACGACTCACCCGTCCCGGAGCATGTTTGAAACGGTTTCGTGACACCCCAGTTGGAGTTGAGCGTAAAATGAAACCCACAGCAAAAAGAACGGTTGCCGGTGACAATGCTAAAG
>NW_017841596.1:0-1523 GCF_001891065.2 Hippocampus comes
AAATTCTTTCATAACCTCTGTACTACATCTGCTGACACTATAAAATATAACTGGAAGACTGAAATATTCATGTTGACCGCGCTCTTATCACCCTGCTGTTGAACAGCTTCTGCATTCACTAAACTCAAAACAACATGTTGATGTCCCAACGCATTTCAAGGGGTTACACACTCGGGCCGGTCATCTGCACCTCCCGTCCCGTTCAGCAATTTACAGGTTTATGATCTTTGTGTCTCAGATCGCAAAGTGGTGTCAATGGAGCCACCTTTGTTCTCCCCTTACATCAAATTCAAACAAGATTCATTTCAGAGAGAGCCATCAATATGGATGTCCTGGCTCTTCACTTTCAACTTCTTTCCTCTGGCTCGATTGACTTCCTTGCTGTTTCTGACATAGCGGACCGCTCCTTGAGTAGTCACTTGGACTACCATGCCTCATCAAAATCCTGGTCCACTTGCTGACTGTGAAATAAGGAAGCAGCTGGGCGTGTCCTTGCCCTCTAGACTAACTGTTACAAAATTACATTCAGAAAACACAAGGGTATATGCAGAAGCTCTGAGTGATGTGCGGTACAAGCAATACTCCACCATCATCAACAATAGCTCTGGTAATTCCAAACAAGCCTTCACAACCATAAATTACCGACCACCATCTGTTATTTTCCGGCCTCTTCTGCTCCTTCTTCAGTGTCACACAGAAGGTCGAGTACATCATGAAGAAAATGAAGCCATCCACTTAAGCCCTGGACCCTTTCCCTTAAGCCCTGCTGAAGGTCATCATTTCTGCCCTCTGTCCACTTATATCCAAGATCATAAACCACTCGCTCTTCGCCAGACACATACCGTCTGTGTTAAAAACTGCTGTAATCAGACCATCCATTGTCCATTTTCTGAACTGCTTGTCCTCATGAGGGTCGATGTTTTAGCTCAGCTGTTTGAACAATTGGTTGTTAACTATGCTTCAATCCAAATGTTGTGCTTTTTAAATTGCATGGCCACACTTTGTATGCCTGTAATGTTGTGCTTTTGCTGCTGTCTTGGCCAGGTTTTTCTGAGGAAAAAAAAAAGGTTCGAAATCTCACTGGGACCAACCAGGTTAAATGAAGGTTAAACACAAACAAACTGGTGATTGTGGTTTTGCATGTAAAAGAGGCTTTTGTTTCCATTATGCAGTCTGCTGCACAACTCGGTGTGCTTGTAAAAAAAATATTGTGCCAAAAGCTTAGAATGCGCACAAATATATAAACTATATGAGGGAAAAATATATCACTGGATAAAATGCCATATACCATTCACACTGTGTTGATACACTAACAACCAACAAATTGTGCAGGGTCCTTTCCTTAATTGGATAAACAAACGATATTCTAAAGGCTTCACATTACAGTGACCCACCAGAGCCAACTCATGTTTTCGGGCATCTCTGCCAAACTTGGAAAGAGAATGTGCTCACAGCATTAGAGTTACCAGCCCTTTGTGTTAACGACACACCGGTTCAGCGGATGTCTCATTGCTGGCAAAGCG
>NW_017841597.1:0-1524 GCF_001891065.2 Hippocampus comes
AATACTGTACACCACATTGTGATTGTGTGCGCCACTTCCAGTCTGACATCATAAGTAGGAGGGCACTCTCTTCCTATTGGTTAACGCCAACAAATCAATCGAAGGACCTCGTAAGACATGTCACCCTATACGACAAGACGAACAAAAATTCTGACAGGCTAAATTTTCGTCGTCGTCGAGTATGTCACAATACACGGGCTCAGACGCGTCAAGACAACTCAAAATCAGCTACAAAGCACTACGTTTGTCTGCCACGCATCTGTCGGCTTGACTCGTACTATGTCGGCTCAGGTCTGGACCAGCTGAGTTGGACAGATGATGGCCAGCTGTTGGCAGTATCCACACAGAGGGGCACTCTTCATGTCTTCCTCACAAAGCTTCCTATTCTGGGGGACAGTTATGGAACCAGACTGGCTTACCTTACATCTCTGCTGGAGGTCACAGTGTCAAACTATGGGGTGAGGACTTGCATTTATTGGAACCCGAAAGACTCCTCACTGGACTCATTGTGTGCCTTAGTAACTCAGTTATTTTGCAGATACCTCCTGTGGCCATACAAGTGGAAGTAGAACCAACTTTTATTGCTGTGGGACCCTACCATGTTGCTGTTGGAATGAACAACAAAGCTTGGTTCTATGCACCACTTCTTGAACAAGAATCTGGTGTGTGTCATGTTTAACAGTCGTCCATTACGTCAGATCACTTCACGCGGTTCGTTTTAATAGACTATTTTTGTTCAGCTTTTACCAAACTGAGGGAGATTGAGTACTTCGGGACAGTTGCCAACATGTGTCTTAATGCAAAATATGCCGCAGCTTTGTTTGATGGTAAAGTGCAACTGCACATGGTAAGTCACATTTACCGTATTTATGTTCTGTGTCCATTAGCTTATTAGTGAATTCCACACAAAACATATTTATGCTTGTTACCTTGTTTGATTTCGAGATCGATGGCAGTGAGCAGGAGGAGAGGAAGCAAATGAAGTTGTTCCCAGACGATGACAGAAAAGGTCGGATCCTTTGCCACGCTCTCACCGCTGACTTCCTCTACTATGGCACTGATGTAAGGCTCGGCAACAGCCAAAGCACTTGCTCATTTATCCATGTTTTAATGATCTGTATTTAGAAAAGAAATATGCAGAATTCCTGTTTCTCATTCCGTTCACTGGATTCCTGAGTTCCTTCTGTTGTTCTTCCAGTTAGGTAACGTTGTGTGTGTCCTGGTGGAAGATTGGGAAACTGTGAGCACTTACAGCCACACCGTGCCATTAAGTAAAGTTTTCCCAGATGTAAATGGCACACGGTTGATCTTTATTGATGACAAGAAGAGCGGCTTCCTGCTCACCCTTTCAAGTGTGAGTACATACAATGTGCACAATTGATACACTTATGGCCAACTGAAAACACAGCCAATTTGAGACCAAGATTCTTTAGATTGTACCTGTGGCTGATAAATCAACAATCTGATATCACTGCAGTACAACACAACATGAAACCCACGAATATATTAAATCACATTCAGGCA
>NW_017841598.1:0-1526 GCF_001891065.2 Hippocampus comes
AATTCTCAATTCAAGTGTATGGCAGAGGTTTGTACTTAAGGGAAAAACGGTAATTCAATTAGGTTCCGCTTTAATGGCTAAACCTTATTGGGGAAATGCATTATGTGAAGTGAGGGAGGCAAAGTGCGTGTGAGGGAGGGATGAATAGACGATGGAAGGGAATGGATAAAAACTGAATGGCCAGCTCGTGATGTACAAAACAGTGGAAGGAGGTATTGAACAAGTGATGATGGAGTGACAAAAGAGGAGTGGAGGGAGGGAGGGATGGACGGATGGATGGATGGAGCGAGGAAGGAGGTTGAGTGAGGGAGTGATCGAAGGAATGATGGAGAGACAGCTGGAGTGAGGAAGGCGGAGCCTCAGGAAGGACGGATGCATGACTTGGAGTGAGGAAGGTGGGGTGGATGGAGGTATGGATGGATGGAGGGGGGATGATATGGGCGGATGGATGGACAGAGTAAAGAAGTACGACGGATAACCAAAGAACTTGATAGGTGAATATATGCATCGATGGATGTAAGGGAGAATGCTAGGCGGTTGAAAGTAGAAATAATTGAATAGCGAGAGCAATGGAGGGAGTGAAGGATGGAGAGCGAGCCAGCATGTTAAACAGAGATGGATAGACAGATAGAGAGATGGGTAGGTAGGTCGGTCGACAGATACAACGATGTAAATTGTTACATGAACTCAGACTAAAGAATGTCTTCAGTTCATTGGCACAGCTCCTTGGCGGCCCTCCTTGGAAATGATGACTTTAGCAGAGCGAGCCGAGGGAGGCAACGGAGGAGAACATGGCAAAAGGAGGACGGATGAAATGTGGAGGTCAGGAATGAAGAGGAGGGAGGATGTAATAAGAGCAGCTGGAAACCGAGGCCAAAGGGAAGCATTTGGAACTTCAAGGAGGAATTTTGATGATACAAACACAGGCAGCGAACAGAGACAGACTGGCTTCTTGTGTCTTTACCAGGGTACTGGTTGCGGTCCAGGTCCTGGCCTCCTCGCAGGGTGAAGCCGTAACCTGGCAGGGCGCCAGCGGGGGCGGAGGCCGCTTTCAGCTCCTGGCTCGGGGTCGGGCCCTGCGTCGTTGCATCTCTGTGTCCGTTAAAGATCAATACTCGTCCTCCGCCATCCTCTCCACCAAAGGGACAACCCACCGCCACGTCTGAGAGATGACACACATGCACATGGTATTGACATCAGTGCGGTTCTGGTGCCTTTGAGAGCAAAGCAGGGGAGAACTTTCCAAGTGACCCTTGTCTACCTGCCCCCATGACAATATCAGTAAGCTCTTCAGCATCCTTTCAATTCATTGCCATATTAGTTATTTATTATTCTGACGGATTTAGGTCTTTGCAGGTATTCATTCCGGTATTCGAGCCAGTTTGGATGTTGAAATCTCATCCCAACTGTCTCGGAAGAATTTAATAGGAATCAAAAACCCGTGTACTTTTCCACGACGCAACTATGTCACTGTACTCCGAAAAATGGCGTCCCGCTTCTGCTAATCCCACAAACATGTCGCACAT
>NW_017841599.1:0-1526 GCF_001891065.2 Hippocampus comes
AAAAAATGTCAACATTTGGCACCGTCCTTTGCCTTTTGTTTTTTTTCTATTCCTCTTTACCAGTGCCACCAGATTCCAGGGGTGCTTGCGGCGGAAGTCCCCGCAGCAGCTGAGCACGATGAGGGACACCAGGAAGACCGCGTAGGAGACGTAGCACGTCCACGGGTTGCGACGCACGAACACCTTGGCATCATCCACGAAGGTGAACACGGCCACGAAGGAGAAGGTGACCAGCAGCTGCACGGTGAGGACCATGAAGACCTGCAGGAGGAGGAAGAGGAGGAGAAGAAGGTGAGCCTCTGTTTCTTTAGCACTGGACAAAATTGCGCGAAATCCTTGGATAAGAGCAAAACAGTAACTGGTGTCCAGGAAATACATTGAAGTGACAAGGCTGATGGAAATTTTATGGATATGTTGTAAGATGACTTTCAAAAGATTTAGTGTTTTGGAAACATAAGTTTGCTGACTCAGCAAATTACTTTTCTGATGAAGGCCTGTCGGATGCTCTTGTCCTCGAAGCCCGAGTTGGTGAACTCCTCGTTGTCGTAGTAAGTCGGAGGCACGTCGCCATGGTAACCGGGGCTGCCACCAGGTGCTAGGAAAACAAACCTCATCAATAGGAGGATATCCAAAAGCCCAAATATTCTTTCTTTGGCTTGTTCACTCACCAGAGGGGTCCCCGGGAAAGCCCGGCTGCCCGGGTCCTTGCTGGTAGGGTCCCTCAGGGTAGGGGCCTTGAGCATAAGGCCCCTGCGGGTAGGGCATCTGGGGGTAAGGCATCTGCGGGTAGGGAGCCGGGCCAAAGCCCGCCTGGGGGAAGCCAGGCTGGCCGTAGCCGGCGGCTGGTGGGTACGGGCCTCCGGGGCCTTGGCCGTAGTTGGGCGGCAGCACGCCAAAGCCCTGCTGCTGCGGGGGTCCGTAGATGTTGTTGTGGAGTGGGTTGGACTCCCCCATAATGGGGTAGCCACTCTTGTCCTGGGACATTTTGTGGCGGAGAGTTCAGGAACAAGCTATGAAAAAGGACAGCACAGAGAAAATTGATCAGCAATTTGAAATCGATAACCGCAGTCCGGGGAGACAGCCAAAGCGTCAGGCAGAAAACAGCAAGGGAGGAGGGCATGCTTGCTCAATTTTTATTGATTTAATTTTACATTGTTACCCAGCCGGCGCTGTCCAGTTCGAACCTGACATAGGAGATTTGCTCCTATAATCTGATCAACTTAAGTTTGATTCCCACAATTCACTAAGTAGGGCCAAGGAATACGGCTGCTATAAGATATGCAGTGTTACCTTTAATTGGTTCTCTGAACAAGGTTGGAACTCAATTTACACGTCTATGTTCCCTATTGAAACGGACTGAACTGGGAAGTCATTTCAGACAATCCTAATGAAAAATTTTTATGTCACATTATGAAACAAAGTACATGAAATAAAGCATGAATAAATAATTTGTTTCATAATTTGACAAAGTCATCGTTTTCCTGAAGTGAGATCCCGACGAGCGTCAAACCCGAAGTGTGATGTCA
>NW_017841600.1:0-1435 GCF_001891065.2 Hippocampus comes
ACACACACACACACACACACACACACACGCGTCGAGGCTGCACCCTCGACGTGAAATATGGCCGTGTGGAGGCGGCGCGCTGCTCCCCGCGTCCTTGCGGGGCTGCAATGCGGGGCCGAGCGAGGCGGCTGCACCAACCAACACGAGCCATCAAATAACACCCAGTGCACGTGCACGCCAATGTGCGTGCATGTATGCGTGTGCGTGTGTGTGTGTAAGACTACATGGAAAATTTACGGCTTGTTATTCATTCCACTCACATTTTACACCTCACACCTCCTGCTAAACAGGGGGGCCGGGGGAGTGGGGGAAGGCTGGGGTGGGGTGTCGTGTGTACGTGCGAGTGCGTGCCTGCGTGGGCTGGATCTGGATTTTCTGGATCCTCTGGACACCCCCAATAATAAAAGGAGCTTGGAAAAACAGGGCACCAAAGATGACGTACAAGGCAACATTCATTACAATGCAAAGCACGCACACAGTCGCGCGCGCACACTGCACAATTCTACCAGACTGGCAGACAACAAGGTGAAGCATTCTGAAGTCGTCGATGTGAGGTCTTCGAAGAGGCTTTCAGTCCTCACTTGACCAGCTGAGGAGGCGGTCATGCCGAATTTAAGAAAAAAAAAATTGCACGGCTGTATATTAGGACGATAAAATGAATAGAAACAGATCGTCCTGCCATTAAATGTCAAATTTTCACTGAGGAGTGTACTCACTTTTGTTGCCCGCTGTTTCGATATTAACAGCAGGATGAGTTATGGTGTGGGAACGGTGCTCACCGATATGTAAGATGGACACTGGCTACTTTTTTTAATGTGGCAAAGTGCATCTGTAGAAGATTCTGTCAGTGAAATGCGTGGTGAAGAAAGGACACATTTACAGGACGACGTCACTACGGAGCCGCAGACGAGTGCCTTATGGGGACGATGAACACACAAAAGAATATTTCCTGGTCATGGCCTACGTATTTCTTCGACATAATTTGGTATTTTGTGGCCACATATTAAACCTTTTATACACACAAGAAATCTAGATTGTGGCCACAATGGAGCCCCCAGACCGTATATTTCCGCTTTTGTTGTTTTTAAAGAAAAGATCTTTCTTTTCTTTGCCGTCCTCCCGGTGTAATTACGTGTTTTTCTTGAGAATCTCATTAACTGCTGAAACGCTCCTGTGAGGACCTCGCGCCATTGTACATTTTTAATGAATCCACAACAATCACAGCTCACAAGTACAACATTCATTCTCCTGCTTATCTCTTTGAAGTGTTAATCGACAAGGGCAGGCATAATTCACCCCATAAAATCATAAAACATGTTATTGCCATCTTTTACAGCACTCCGAAAAGTACAATCGTATTTCAACACATATTTAAATGATTCTGAGCAGATTACATCGACCAAAATCTACTTTAAGTTCAAAAAAAAAAAAAAAA
>NW_017841601.1:0-1527 GCF_001891065.2 Hippocampus comes
AAAAAAAAAACTGTTCCGACAAGGTTAGGCACCGTTCACAATGACCGAAATGGGACATCATGCAGCAGGCCATGCAGTTTGGGTGATGTGAATGCAGGAAATGCTTTCCCCTTGCGTTGCCGATTGCGGGTCGTCTTTGGGAAGTCATTTGCTGCAGTCAAGCAGCGCATGGCAATCGAGGTCTTGACTCACCGTCCTTGGGAAGATGCAATTCTCAAGTCTAAAATCAATTGCTCAAATGCTCTTCTTATCCGGTTAACCGCAAGCGATTGGAAAAGAAAGTTAAATAAACACATCTCGGTTTTGCAAAGTACAACAACCGGTGACTGGGACGGTAATACATACAAAATAAATACGCTCAAATAAAGATAGATTCATTGCTTTCAGTTGAACCTCCAAAGCCCAACAGTCTGTCCCGCCAAGCGAGATGACTTCAAAGCGGTTCAATTTTCAAGACAAATCTTCCCTCAGAAAGAAAGAGAAAGTGAACTGATTTGTTCATTTGTGCCAGCCTTTTTTCCATAAAAAGAAGAACCGCCGATTAATTCTACGATACAGACGGCGTGAAAGCAACATCTTCAGGATGACGACAAATTGAAGATAATTCGAAGAGGAACAGATGAGCCCGGAACAACCTCCACAGAAAAAAAATCACGTTGGGCGAGCTCAAGCTCAGCACCGTAGTCGTGGTGACGTTAAAGATTGACTTCCGTACCCTTTGAACAGCAGCGGACCATCGTAACAGAATCAAGGCAGGGCTGACTGAGCCCGAAAGGCGATCGGGGAAAAGCCACCATTGCCCTCAAAATTTAGGAGTGACGTCGCCGTCGCGAGGAGGACGTCGCGCAAGATGTAGCGCAACGCAGGAGGCTGCTGAAGAAGCTCGGCAGCGATGTCATCATTCGGTCGCAGCCTCATTACAAGCCTCGGACCATCAACCGGATGTAATCGAAAAAAAAGAGGCAGCGCTGACGTCATTTTGTTTCAAATAGACCATTATTACGTCAAAAGCAGCGAGCCCCGCTTTCCGCCGCTCCGGTATCGGGCCCCATTCAACTCGCGAGCCGTTTGCTAGCAGTGGCTAACACATGGCCAGACTCCCAAAAACGGCGGCGGATCATTTTGGATCCCCTCGCGCTCTACTACTCCAACGAATGGTAGCAAACAAGCCCGAGTCCCAAAGTCGCAGTAGTCAGTGGCACATTGACTTACTGTTGGCCTTTTGGTCTGGTCCGTGCGGGTGCAGCAGCCAGTGGACGAAACGTGACTACGGCGAGGAGGAAGGAAGGAGACGAGGAGAGGCTGGACGCATGCTCGTGATGATGTGTCAACATGGGGGTATGGGACAAAAGCACGTTCGCGCCTTGCTCGTGTGACGTGGTGATGTCACTAAAGTGCTGAAATAAAAGTGTCGTTTCAAAAATGTGGCCATTGCTTATAGTAACTGAACCGAAGCGAGTACCAATATTTTGTGGTTAAGTCAGTTGGACATGTAGAAATTGGGGACTACAGCGTGAGTGGCCCCTT
>NW_017841602.1:0-1527 GCF_001891065.2 Hippocampus comes
AAAAAAAAAAATCATACGTGATAAGTTCAAGAAGGGTGGCTTTTTTGTGAAATTCTGAATTTTCTGGAAAAATACTGGATTATTGCCGTGCAGTAAAAAGCATGTCTCCCCAAATTGCAGGAGTTTTTTTCGTATTTATCCCAACCCAAAAAATCGATAAAAATATTGTTGTACTTTTTGGAAAATAAAATGTAAACAAATTGGAGATTTTTTTTTTTTAACGCACTATTAGATCTTACGTGATGCCAATTCTGGGATTGTCACTTTCGAAAGGGCGGTTTTGCAGCTCTGAATTCAACCAAAATATCATTGCTGCCCCCCCCCCCCCAAAATTCCACAACTTTCATATTTTCATCAACAATACAAATTTCTTACCAACATTTTGGGATGTCAACTAAAGGACAAGCCGTGAAATTCGGTCAAGTCTACAAACTGAATAATTGATTAATTGCTTCGTCAAAGGCAACCGGTGGGGCACAAGTTTGCGTGTCACAAAATAATTACGCGCAGACTGTGTAAGGCTATTTTATTATCCTAACAAGACAAAAAGAAATTCAGGTATTGTTCTACCATTTGGCACGATCTTTATAACTCATTTTGTGGCTTTGTGATCTTCCAAAAAAAATCAGAAAATACAAACAAAATCCTTCAGCCAGGACCAACCAGCTAAATATTATGTAACTGTCCCCAAATACATATGTAAACAAACAACGCTGGAGAATTTAGAGTCCACAATTGACCTATACCATGCCTGTTTTTGGAACATGTCAGGAAGTCAGCGAGGGAGACGTGCTGTGCTGCCCACCACCGCAAAGATTCCATTCTTTGCCTTCCCCTTGGACTCCAAAATCCAAAATGGAAAATCTGGGTGCCTCCGGAATGAAAAAGTGAAGCGTGGTATCCAGCTGTTCCAATCTATCCCACTGTAGGAGAAGACAGTTGTTTAGCTATTTGATCTCAGACAGTACCTGCAATGAAATGAAACGGCCTCCCCGCAGCACCTCATTTCCATTCAAATCAGCATTTGAAAAGCACGGCAGGTGTTGAAAATTTTTCTGACGAAGCAATCCCATCAAACTGAGTGAAAGTGTAATTATAGCAGCCGGGAATACGCAGAAGGATGCATTGTGGCAACAGGAGCACCCCCGCCCCCCAACCCTGTCTTCTTGTGGAAGTCGTTTCTGAATCATAAATATGCACGAGTTCTTGGTCTCGTCATAATTGCGGGGCAACCTTAAATTTTCACTGGTGAAAATGAGCAGTCGCAGTTTTACAGCTGTCATGGATACAAATTGCAGAGAGTAGCGACATGTGGCTCTCACCCACTCGGGGTCAGGCAGTGATTTATTAGAATAGAGCCATGCTTTCTTGGACGCAAATGAGAAAGCCTCAATAATTCTGCGACGGAAAAGCGTCCGACTGTCAAAGCGGTCAAGGCTGACATTCCACACTGAAGCGTTTACATGGCGAGTGATGAAATTCATGATGTTGTGCTACATGACTCTCATGCAAATCAGTTTTTTTTTT
>NW_017841603.1:0-1528 GCF_001891065.2 Hippocampus comes
CGGCTACGAGCAAGGTAATGGAACAAATGAAAGTAAGTCACGGTACCACTGTACCCAAGTCAAAAACAGATAACTGAACAATGTGCTCAACGATGCTAGCACCGTATTTGCACTTCATTACTTCCCGCAGCTGACAGACAGAAATGTGGACGTAATGACCTCAGAGTACAGACGCGGCGCTAATATAAACGAGCCTCAAGGAGCCGCGTGAAAACGCCGCGGCAGCTGCGTCCCGGGCAACAGAAGAATCAGTGTGTAACAGGAGTGGCGAATGAATAAAAATGTCGGTTAATATATCGTCAAAAGGCGTAGCCTAAAAACCAAACGGCGGGTCAGCTAATCCGGGGTTTTACGCCGCTGTTTTACTTTTATAGCCCCCAGATTATTTGTGTTCCGCCGAGGTAGATTTAACCCGTCCTAAATCACAGCGTTTATTGTTCCAGCTGTTGGCCGGGAGTAGAAAAAGGTTGGCTTCACTTTGCTTCGTCTGTCTTCCTTGTGAAATGTTTTCTCAGCTGCTGCGGCCTTACTGAGCCTCCTCAGACGCGGGACAAGAAGCAGAACTGCAGCCCTTCTCTTCCCCCCCTCGTTGTTCTGTCAAGGCAAGACCCCCGGCTCTCACCCCGCGGGAATCCCTCACATCAGGAGTCTGATGAAAGTGCTTTTAAGGGCTTGTTGTATTGTCCGTCGGAGGCCTAAATAGCCTGGCGCTCTCAAGTGACACATTTGATGAGACTGAAACCCTCTCACTACATCACCTTGTCCCTCGATCCTTCAATTCCAAAGAGGATAGGGGTTTTGATTTTTGAGGAATATCGTTTTTCGGCGAGGGTGTTCTTTTTCCTACGCCCCACACGGGAATGCTGACGGGCCTTCAAAGGCGACCTTAAAATCCCTGTAATATTGACACTTCCGAAAGAGTCTGCCAAATTCGTATGATGAAAAAAAAAAACCGAATGTAGACGAGATAAAATGAGGCTTAAAAATTGGGGAAAAATGAACCGTTCACCCTTCTTCTTGAATGCCCCGAGACAATGCCACCTGGTTTATGCGGGGTTTTCCATGCCATGCTGAGAGGCACTTGCCACAAGCTAGCTTGCAAGCTAACTTGTGGCGCACTTCATAGCAGACAAGTGAGCACAAACCTCCTGCTTTGCGTTCCAGCATGTCACGGTTGCCAGAATCACACAAAATACTTAACACTTGGAAATTCAAATAACAACACCAAGCTGTTCTGTAAATTTTAGCATCCTACGAAGATGCATCTTCGGCGTATCTGTAGACATAGCTAGCTAGCTGGCTAGCTAACTGTACATGGTAGAGATAGAAATGCTAATGAGTTGCTACTAAGGTGTGAAGGCTAGCTAGCTAAGTGCTCCTGGTCTCATCATTTGTACAGGCCCACTCTTGTTGCCAACATTCGACTAGAAGCGATCATTTGAGTATCTTCACTTCCAGACCCAAGCAGTGACGGTCACAATTCTTTACTTCGACTTATCAGCTTAAAAAAAAAAAAAAACTAAAAAAA
>NW_017841604.1:0-1519 GCF_001891065.2 Hippocampus comes
GAGCCTTGGACAAACCTTCCTTCAAGAATCCGTAGAAGCAAAGCGGAGATGAGGTCGCCCCAGGATGAATTGGAGACATGGACAAACATTCCAATCCACCAACCCCTGGATACCGTCAAAGACCGACAGAGGGGGGGACGGTTTTAGTGTACTCATCTGCAAATTCTTGGGACAACTTGAAATCGAGCTAGATAGCCATTGAAACTTACTCTACCAAAATCAACATTTTGACTTTTTGACCCTCTACTTCTTGAACAAAGCAGAAGTAATCAAGCAAATCAGAGTCTGAGTGTCAAAGAAGGCAAAACCTTGGACACATTAGTCTCAAGAAAGCCGATACTGTCATGGCAACCGTCGCTACGAAAGAAACAAATTCTGACCTCAACGATGACTCCCGCACTATTGCAAGTCTCGTGTCTCCGACGCCTGTATCGAATTTTACCCATTGTTGGATCGCAGAGGAAAAGGATGGTATCGACTATCACCGCTACAGATTAACAAACAAAATCTGATTCGCATTTTAACGAGTATTTATTCGTTCTCTGGCAGTACTTTCTTGACAGCGCTACCAAAGCCCCACGAGCTGCCCTTTCTCATAAGAAATTCTGTCCCCCAGTTGGCCGACGCATCTCACTTTCTGAAAACGCCTGAATATGTATTCGCAAGATGTTCCATATTCCTGAAAATTCATTGCACCGCTCGCTTAGTTGTACCATGGAAGGTTCTGGCCTGACATGTTCCATTAGTCCGCTTTTGGAGCCTCACCGATTGCATTTCACGCTTGACAACATCTTGTGGTCACTAACGCGGACTCTTATCCGCAGTTCTGTGTAACGTATTAATTAAAGTCGAATCGCACTCCCCGTAGCATTGGGTTATTGTTAAGCAGTATCTGCCAGTGCCAAAAATGAATTATTCATTCTTGCTGTTTTGGTTTCTTTGTTGTCCCTGCAGGCAGGGCCCAGGTAAGTCCCGATGCCTCAGTAGTGCTTCACGCGGCTGGGAGGCCCTGGGGTAGAGCCTCCGGCGATGGCTTTAGCCTAGCTGCTCCCCGGAGACACTCCCGCTCAACCGCTCCGTTCCGTCTTCAAAGACAAATACAAACACCGCAGTCTCCCCACCGTCTCCCGGCTCCTGCGTCTCTCTTGTGCTTGCGAGAGCTCACGCGGTATATTGTTCCCCTCCCGCTCTGCCCACATATTCAAGCCGGAGTGAGTTACGCCGCGGCAAATTTTGTACGTGGGCGCCTTCTTTCAAATTGTGCAAGTGCGGTCAAGGGTTCAGCGGCGGAGGCGGCCGAAAGAAAGTCTTTTGTGACTTTCCAGATGCAGAATTATCCCTGCAAACAAAACACGCGGCGTGGCGGGGACATGAAGTTTGTTGATAAAACATCCGCTTGAGTTTACAGTTTATGTCGAGGGATGTCTAAGGGAGAAGAATATACACCCACGGCCCCCCAAACAAACCCCAAAACAAAGGCAGGTAAAAAGCTAACGGACACTTGCAGGGGTACACTGGA
>NW_017841605.1:0-1530 GCF_001891065.2 Hippocampus comes
TTTTTTTTTCTAAGAAGGGGATGTGACAAGCAAAGAGGACAAGAGTAGGGAGCAATGCTCAACCCAGTGAGGAAAGGATGCGACCAGCAGCAAATTGGACTGGACAGTTGAAGTGCGACCGGTCCTGCTAAACTCTGTCAGGAATTGATGCAACTAGTAGCGAATAGAACAGGACGGGACAGTCTCAATGAGCTAGGCTGGGCTACATCCTGAAAGCAAGGGACACGACAAATAGAAGATAGGACAGGACAGGCGTAGTGAGGCGGTTAGTGTTATGCCCTGTAAAAAAGGGATGCGACAAGTAATGTTTAGGAAAGGACAGGAACAGTGAGCCAGAATAGAGCTCCACCTTGTTCGGGAGGGATGAGATAAGAAGCAAATGAAACGGGATGGGGCAGGACAGAAGCACTCAGCCAGGCAGGGCTATACTCTGTGAGGAAGGTTTGTGGCGAGTAGCAGACAGATCAGGATAGTAGGACAGGACAGATGCAGTGAGCCAGATAGGGCAACACTGTCTAAGGAAGACCACCAGAAGTTGTGGTCTGGGTAAAGCTAGACCCTGTCAGTAAGGAATGTGACAAGTAGCAAATAGGACAGGACAGAACTGGACAGTGCCACACTTTGTAATGGACGAAAGGTAGCAAATGGGACAGGACAAACGCAGCTAGTCCGGCAGTGCTACACCCTGTGAGGAAGGTACACCACAAATAGCAAATACAGCAGAACAGTAGATGTGTGCTAGCCAGTGCTACACCCTGTGATGAAGGGATGCTATGAGTAGCAAATTGACTCGGACAGTTAGCCAGACGGTCCAACACTCTGTGATGAAGGAATGCTAGAATTAGCACTTTAGCACAGGACAGGAGCAGTGAACCAGGAAATGCTACACCCATTGTGGAAGGGACACATCTAGCTAATTGGATGGCAGCATGAGGTTGCCATTTAGGACACAGGATATTAGGAGATTGTGCAGGTGTGCCTAATGAAATGTCCAAAGAGCATGAAAATACACACACAAGCATGGCATGCCTCGCACTTTTCACCACAGCAACTGACCATGACTCCCGTGTCACCTTGGCAACTTGATGTGCGACACATCTTTGCACGCCCATGTTAAATTTGTGGCGGTGGCAAAGTTTCAGCGAGCTTGTTAAGTCCAGAGGAGGTGATATGAAAATAAATATCATCCACAATGACGATGGATATGTTGTCAATTGATTTCGAGTCACTGCACAGCACCGGGCAGTGTGCCGTGTTTGCTAAGGTAACCGCTAGCATCCACCTCTGTCTCAGCCATATTGTCCTCTGTCTTCCCAGAATGCTCAGCGGCTGGGCGGCTCCCAGGTGCCGCAGCCCCTCACCACCCCAGTTGTTTCCGTGGCGACACCCAGCCTCCTGGCGCCATTCTCCGCCATGCAGACAGCCTACAACACTGGTAAAAAAAATAAATTAAAGTCCTAGAAACACCTCTGTGTCATCATAGCTTATAATAAAATGCAACATTGTAAGCCCAAGTGTTCAACAAAAATC
>NW_017841606.1:0-1530 GCF_001891065.2 Hippocampus comes
GACTGAAAATGACATCACAGCTGCTCAGAGAAGAAATTATTCTGACAATGTTTTTCGGAAGGGGACCTCCTAGAAACGGGTCCTCAATTGAAAGGATCAGCATGACTTTTTGAGTCATTGTTGTCTTGCTGACAAAGTCAACACTGTGAGTGGATTGTCTGCGTCCAGACAACAACATCAGGCCCGATAGGGCGCCTGATGACGTACGCCGCTCTCAGCCCCCCTTCCGTGATCCCTTAAGCAAACGTCTGCGGAGGACGACGTGGAACAGATAGGCATCAACGCGTGCGTGGTCTCGGTGAGGTCCTAAGCTCGGTGCGTGGGTGGTGTCTGCTGACCACGGGGGTCATTCATTCATAAGAAAATCCCGCCAGGCCTCCCCCTCAGTCCTGAGTAAATGTTCCGACAGTCCAGGTGCACGGCCCATTCAGACCACAGGAAGCCCCCCTTGTACCCGAGTGGAGAGAGAAGTGACAAAGAAAGGTGAATTTGATCCGGTGACTGGCTATTCACTCGCTGACCTCGTGGAGCAGTCACGTGACCATCCAGCGCCACTCAAGAGTTCAACGTGCTCCTAATGTTAAAGTTAAGAGCGCTAAAACGCTTGGAGGGGTCCCGCTAGCCGTAAAAATGTCCAGATTCCATCACTTCCTCTTCGCTAATTATCACACAAGGTGAGGGGTGGGATGGGGGTTGCGGCGCGGCAAGGGCCCTCTCCGCCCACCCCATTTCCTGGTCCCCGGGACGCTTTCCCTTCACAGCCTCGACGACACAATGACGCGCTCGTCGAAGCACAGTCGGGAAATGGTTAACGCTCCAGCCGGCCCCTGCTGCCAGTGAAAGCCGGCGAAACAATGGCGGCATTGTTGCCCGCTAGACGTTGATGCTGTGAGCGCGCGCGAGTGCGTGCGTTCGTACTCCTGCCCCAATTCCGAGAGTGGCAAATTAAGAAAAACAACCAATCAGATTGTGAGCTGCTTCTACCTACGCCCACTTTCCTGGAACCAACAAATGATGTCATGGTATTACTTCTGTTTCTAAAAAGAAGACAAACTGTTAATGTGGCACTTTTCTATAATAAAAGATGAACTATTTCTGTTGCCGCTTCTGCACTTGTTGATATTTCACATCCCGAAAAAGAAATGAAAAACTATCAATACAGCAGCGAGAGGTGACAAAGCAACAAGTGTTTTATTCCGCCCTTTTCCCTGCCGAGCTGCGATTTTCTTGGAATGAAAACATCAACAGTTGTGGCAAAGTGTCTACAAGCTACATTTGCCAATTTGCCAAACCCGAAACGCGTGTCCATATCGTAATAGGTTTAATTTGCAGTGGTTTCGATTCTTCGCCTGGATGGCCCCTGGCCATTTGGCCGCTTGTTAGCAACACTCAAACCGGCAGCTCTTATCTCGCTGACCAATCGGCGGCGGCGTCTTATCGCGGCGGGAGCAGCCCTGATACAAGTGCTGCGGGCGGGGCCAGGTCAAGGTATCGGGAGTGATTTCCTCTCATTTGCAAACAAAAAAAAAA
>NW_017841607.1:0-1531 GCF_001891065.2 Hippocampus comes
GAACCAAAGGCCCTGGGAAAGCAGGACACTTCTCGCAAAAACACTGGTCCACGGCAGACCGGAAAACCAGAGGTTCTGAAGAAACAGGACAGTTCGCGAGAAAGAGTTTGTCCAAGCGGGGTGGAGGAACCAAAAGCTCTGAATCAGAAGGACAGCTCTCGACAAAGCGTCTGTCCGTGGGAAACTGAAGACCCAATGTCTGCGAAGGGGTGCGATTCCACAAGAGGAGACGTTTGCCCATGGGAAATGGAAGACCCCAAAGATTTGCAACAGAGAGACAGTTCTGAATCTGACGTGTCGGGAGAAGCAGCTCAAGTTCTCAAGAAGCAGGACAGCTCTCGGGCTAGCGTCTGCCCGTGGGAGACTGAGGACACCGCAGTGCTCGAAAAGCAAGAAAGTTTACGTCCCCAGGTTTGCCCGTGGGAAACGGGAGCAGCGAGAGGGATCAAAGACCAGAGCGACCCCGGTACTCGGGATTGTCCCGGCGACAAAGAAAACGTACCGGAAGACCGGGCCGTAAAGACGGAGGAGCCGTCGGAGGAGCCGTCGGACGAGGCGAAAGCCAGCTTGGCGCTGGGCCGCCGTGACGCCTTGTGCCCCTGGGAGATGGATCCAAGTGGCTCGGGATCCTTCACGGACAACAACTCCGATGTTTTCACATGGGAGCCTGAGAACATCCCCGAGGAAGACGAGGAAGACGACGATGCCGAATGCGCCGCAGAAGCGCTCATATTCCCTCCTGACTTGTGACCCGACGGCCCCTTTTGCCGCCACGGCGAGGGAGCCGACACCACGCGATGCTTTGGCGGAGGCCGTTCCGATGGCGCATTTGTGCCGTCACCTTCGCAAAATCCCGCGCGCCGGGTGAAACAAACTTGACTTTTCGCGACGTCACTGACCCCCGTCCATCCCCTTTGTGAAGTTCACTCCAAAAAGTGGCGGCCATGCAAACAAGGGTCATCTTCACCCTCTTTCTTCCAGCTCCCGCCCGTCCCTTCACGCTGAGCCTCTGTAGTGCGGCGCGGTTCATGTCCTACTGTGGTCTGTAGTGCTCATGTCTAAAGTGTGTCATGCGAAGAATTGATGTGAGAAACAAAAAAGTCCTGTTCTGTATTGTGTACATAACCAGACTAGTATTTACTATCGCGGTTTTATCGGCAAGCAGGACTTTGACAACCTGATAAGAGTTGCAGTTCCCATCGAACAATATTTGACAAATCGGGCTGACTCAAAGGTGTTGTTTTAGCGCGACCGTGGGTCCCATGTCACTTTTTCATTTTCAGGACAATATCCGGTAAACATTGGACAGCTGTAGGCCAAAACTATACTTGAAAAGCACATTTGCCATACAAATACATGATGATCGCAACCGTTTCATCGTACAGGAGCTTTCCTAAGCTTGCCCGTTCCTAGCAAGCGCGCGCATCCCGGTTCAAATGTATCTCCGAGGTCGCCACCGCTGCCTCACTTCAAATCGAGCAGCCGGGAACATTTTATTTTCACGCGGCGTCGTCAAACGAAAGAATCCTTT
>NW_017841608.1:0-1533 GCF_001891065.2 Hippocampus comes
TTTTTTTTTCTCTCCCGGTCCTTCGTCCAAGGATCTTTTCTATATTGTGTGACCTTTTGGTCAGTCATGTTCAGTCATGGAGGCTTAACAAAAATGTGCAGGGGGTTGTACTGTGGCCCGAAGTTCTAGCAACAAAATAAATAAATACATAAGTCAAAGCAAGGGAAATTATCTGGAGCTTATCATCAATGGAGGTGTAAAAGATTTTTAGTTGCCGAAAATTTTTTTAAACATTGAGAATACACTGTAAATGAACGACATGAAGCTTCATCTCGGTGTTTGGTCCTGATAGTTTCCAGCTGTCATGTGTTATATTCTAACCTTCTGGTGCGTGCTCCTCCCCGCAATGAATCTGAAGGGGACCAGCTGCCTGGCAGTCAAGTTCTGTTTGCCCCTCCCATTGCATTACATTTTCAAGCATGCATTGTAAAATGAAGTGTAACTTTTTCAAATATATATCAATAAAGTTTGCAAGAGTGCTTTTGTATGTCAAAGTGCAAATGTGTTTCATTGGTTCCTTCTCATACGGGGGTCTGTCGGGACAACAGTCCACTGGAATGCGTTGTGTCTTTTCAAAACCCGGTCGAATCCAAGTGAGAGATAAAAGCCCAGACAACTGCATTACTGGCCATCTTGTCAGCTTTGTTACATTTAAACTCCATCTTGCCTGCCAGTCTAAGAGCTGGCAGAGCGCGGGACCTGATGCGACAAAAGCAAGAGAGCTGCAGCTGTGATTTGAGGAGCAGAGAATGGACTCTAAATGCATTTTTACACATTTACAAGACGTCCATTCTGTTCCCTATGAATCAATAATAGGCAACATGCGGCAGACCCCAGATACAATTATCCACTCTGAAGTTTCCTCCCTTGTTGCCACAATGAACATTAAAGTTAGCGTGCTGTCAGGTGCAATGGCATTCATGCTTCCTTTTAGCTCCCGTCTCTTGGGAGCGACACATTTCTCATAAATATTCCGTGTAAAACTGGAAAAGGACATCTTCATACTGCCTTCAAAGCAAGCCGCCAAAACAAAACAAACGTCAGCATTGTTTTATCCCTCCAGCCCCACAGATCAATTTATTAATAATTGTATTTACAAATTATTTTTCTTTTGTAAATCCATGCAGATGCTGTCTAACAAAAGCATCTGCTTCTTTTATTGGTTTTCGCCATTGCCTGCATTCCACATTTGGAAGACTCCCCGGTCCCTCAGCGTTGATTCAGATATTGAACCATTTCATGCAATTATGAAAACCTCATTGCTCACATAAAACAACCTTAAATTCAATTAGAGATTGCATCGCACCACATCAATGCAGTGAGACTTTTTTGTTGTTGTTGTTTCCAACTCAATGAGTTTTGAATGAATAAATAGTCAACAACGACAGCTCAACAGAAACCTCCACAGGAGATGCATAAATAAATGCGTAAATTGGCGCCAACTGTATAATTTGGTTCCAATGATATTCCCGTAAACAACAAATCCTCAATTGAATTAAATAAAACAATATGAACTGAAAATTATATACGCAG
>NW_017841609.1:0-1527 GCF_001891065.2 Hippocampus comes
ACCACGCGAAACTGTCGATCCACCAGAGAATACTTATCCAGGCCAAGATCCTTGGCAACGTTTCCAACCACAGTTCCCTCTTTCACCTCCTCTGGAACGGAGTAACGAAGTTCAGCCCAAGCTCGCTCTCCCAAATAAAAAAGCAGAGACAAAACAAAAGCCAGCCAGCGGCCGCAACCTTTTCCACTCCCCATCGTTCCAACAGACATCAAAGACACGATATCCTCTCTTCTTTTATGAACAATATGCCGTCCCTTTCACAGCGATGAAAATATGTCTCTGTGGAAAGTACATGCAAATCCTCCTGGTCCACGTATCTGTTTTGAATGGTGAGCTGTGGCAAACAAAGGATGTTCCAAGGGTGGGACTGCGTCCGTTTTGCGCTTGCTGATATTACAGTGACACCAAGGGGGAAGGAATATTACTGCCCTAATTCATATCACGGCACAACACCTAAGGAATATTAATTTAGAGCCGCCAATCAAATCCCATATGCAAGTGCATATATTTCAGTGCAACAGCCAGCAGGCTACACAACCTCAGAGGGCAACATCTACAACGTTTTAAGTCGTGGCACAAATTGCTGCTTTTGTTTTTCTGCCTTCCCCGTTTTTAATGTGCAGTTTAGAATTGCCTGATTAAATTGCACAAATTCCGACAATGGCGTCAGGGATCAACGTTATTGACATTTTATTTAGCATTTTATTTTGCTTTCCAATAATAAATGATTAAAAAAAATGTTTTCGCTACTTTTATTGCATAAAGTGTTTTAAAAAGTAGGGCATTGTGCAAATAAACTGGAATCTAAAGTGTTACATTGAAAATGAATCAATTGTTATTAATATGAATGAGAAGAACTGATGTAAGTCAAACACTAAATTTATTTAGCAACACCCTTTTTCTCACATTGCTAAGAGTAAATTTTGTACAACCAGCAGTGAAGCCGTAAACCTCTTAAATTAAAATGTAAGTCTTTTCAATGGGGAGCATAATGTATTTCTACTTTTTTAAATGAAAACTGTGTCATTCATTTGCTCCATTAGTGCGTAGTTAGCCATTAAAAGCTTCTTTCAGAAGGTGACAATACAACACGATGAAGCTCTCCCGTCCATGTTGACAAACGATTTAATATGAAGAGGGGAAGTCTTGAATGCAACCCATTTCAGGCACATGGGATTCAGTCCATGACAAGGAAATACAAAAGAGTTTGTGGTTCTGGTTGTCCGAAAGTAGCCACGACAGACCCAAAAAGTACAATTTGACGTAAGGGGTATAATATTGACATATTTAAACAGTCGAAGTTTTAAATTATGAAATCAGACAACAAAAAAACTCTGCCATTGGAAAATTTTGCTCTAGCTAAAATAGAAAAAGGAAGCAAGGCGGACACAAACATGATGTGTAATTGTTAGTGCTGAATGTCAGAAACACTTTAGCACTTGTCACCAAAATCACAAATGAAGATTTTGAAAAAGAAACAATCAAATTAAAGTTCTTACCTCCCCCGAAGTGTGTCTCCTGTCAGGG
>NW_017841610.1:0-1525 GCF_001891065.2 Hippocampus comes
TAAGTAGGGGTGTGCAGCTCCCCAATTAAAGATGATTCGATACGCATGTCGAGAGAGAGGTACAATTTCTAAACGGAGCGATTCGATTTGGGATTATGATTGGATTCCAAGCCCTCTAAATCCCAAACTATTCAAGTAAAGAAATTCAAAGAAACAACAAATCACGAGCAACATCAAACCGATGTACTGTATAACGTTTTGATGGAGTCATTGGCTGGTTCAAAGCTATATTGAGACCCGAGCCATTCATTCGTGTCACGATTCAGTTCAATTAAATCGAAACCTATTTTTCGATTCAAGTCTGTTTTTGTTACGCTGCTAGTTGTAAGGTTTCATAAATAATCTGATAAAATAACCACTGCCTCTCTGGGATCTATAAAATACAATTATTGGTAACCAAAATATATGTAAAGTTACTGTCATTTATGTGATCTTTTCAATATTTAAAGTCCCTATGTGGCTGCTGGGTCTTCTAATAAGTCACTGGCTGTAACCTTTTCAAAAAGCCATTCATTATGCACTCTGACTACAATATTACCCAAATAAGTATACCAAAAAGTTTTGGATTTCAATGCTTCAGTCCTGACTTGAGTTATTTGCTTGTGTGAATCAACTTGATAAATACACAAATGCTTGATGTTCATGAATGTTTTCATTTTGTGTGTTTTTGGACACACAGTTCTGCAAACACCCTAAATGGATCATCATTTAGTAAACTTATTTTCCTCAATGCACACGAGACCAATTGAAAATGTTTTGATGGCTGCTGGAAAACAAGCTCTCCATGTTGACACAGACGTGCCTCAAAATAGTCCCCCGAAATCATTTAAAAGGCACAATTATCTTTTACAGGAAGCCAACATAAACAACAGGCCTGCCTGACTATTTTGATGGAAAAATGCTGACAACAACTTTGTACAGTAGCTCAGCTGCTGTGTGTATATTTGTGTGCGTGTGTGCTTTGCATTGCTGATCACAGATGATGGCAGCAGCCCATAGCAGAGTAAAGTGGGTCAAAGCAATTCAGCAAGACTGATTTATTTACTGACAGCATGCTGCTCTAAAATTAAAAACATCTCTGCTCACCTGAGTATACATTATGACAAGCAAAAGAAAAAAAAAACAAAAACCAAAACACATTTCATCACGTATGTAAAACTCAAGGTACGAAAGGCCTTGTGACAAGATAAATGTGAGAAGGAGGATATATTTTGGTCCCTTCACTGTTGACTTGGCAAAATTCCCAGCTCCGATCCGGCTTTCCACCACAAAAACTGTTTGGCAGCAGACCTCCAAACGTGATGTAAACTTTGTAACTTTGGATTACACAACACTGCAGAAGAAAATATAAAGATGAGATACTAAGACTCCTAGTTGTAGTAATAATAGTTCTGCTCAACACATTTTTCCAAAATTCTTGAATCAGAAATAGAAGTACTTTGAATTTTGTTTCTCAGGTTTTCATAATATCAATCAGCTGATCCGCTTCTCCTCACAAGGGTCGTGGGCGGGCTGGAGCCTATCC
>NW_017841611.1:0-1533 GCF_001891065.2 Hippocampus comes
TATCAGGTTACAGGGTGCATGAAAGGGTTAATTATAACCCTTTTCAGTTAATATCGGCAACCGTATGCATGTTGTACTTTATCTTTCGATGTGCTCGGCCCCTGGCTAAAAATTGGACAGGTTAAAGAAGCTCTGTGGCTCTCCTTGACGGTTGCGTCATTGTTTTGTACCTCACTGTATCGCTGTTCGCAAGTCACGGCTGAGCGGTGAAAATTCCCCCTCACTCAGGAGGAGAAATAACTCTTGAATTCAACTTCATGAATGCTTGCAATGGTCTACTCTGCAAAATAAGACAATGATTTGGATTCGAGCGTTTCCACCTCTTGTCTAGCCTGCTAAGTTGAGACAGCTGATTCATATTCGCCCCGCTTAAATTTGCCTGTTTTTATAGCAGGCTGCCGAGCCGGCGGTTTCCTCATTAAAGGGACACATGAAAGCAGGCCGTAAAGGAGTCGCGGCGAGACTGACTTGAGCGCTGACGTCGGAAGGGGACGCGACTGAGCCCCCGAGCCAGAGGGCCTCACCCTCCGGGACCCAACGGACACGCCGCGCTGCATTGTGTCCGTTGGGCTAAAATCCATGTTGTGTTTTTTTGGGGGGGGTGAGGGGGCATCAAATCAAAATTCAGGGTTTGAACTAAATCAGAAATCCAGTTTGAGACAAACGAATCATAAATTTGAGTATATGTCACCTTCAAACTGGAAACTAGCATGCATTTTGCAAAAGTTGCACCGATGTTAGCGTCGAGCCTATTTGAGCTAGCGCGCTTTCAAGACTTTGAAGTTAATGACCGACCTGGTAACCAGCCCCTCCCTCTGTTGCTGCCTCAGCTTTCAAGCCCGCTGCTATGATAAATACCTGAGGTGACTTTCTTCATTATTTCCCCATTATTACCGTTGTTGGATCCTCTTTGCTGCTTAACGTCTTGTTTTTTTTTACAAGCAATCAGCACGGTGGGGGTTCATGCTGCATGGCCGCGAGGGCCCCGGGTAGGGGGTTGGTATTGTTGGCTCCTTATAGCATCCGAGTGATTCATTCCAAAAGCACCCAAAGTGACATGCAGCTAAATTAGCTACTGGAAACTGGCAGCGATAATAGCTTGCCCAGCAGCGCATAACAAGCCCCTCACTGTAAAGTATTGTGGACTTGATATCTTTGCCACAACGCCGCCAATAATAATTTAGCCCCCGGGCCCCCGGTTCACGGCGGCAGAGTCTACACGTCAACACCCAAACAAGTCTTGTTTAGCTGACAACACCGCCTCCCCCTTTCTGAGTCATTGACTCCGCTTAGGTTCATTAGTGAAGATAATTTCACTGCAGGCAGGCAGTAGGTTAGCATATAACATATCACGGTGACAGCTAATTATAGCATCACGTCTGTATTAGAATATATTTGCGCGGCGCCTGTGCAACGTTGGCCCACTACACGGGCAAAAGGTTTAACAATATGAATAAACATCAAGATCTTTTGTCTGCATTGTTTTGTACTCGCTTCCATCTCACTTTGTAGCCCTCCAAAATCCACTGCCGT
>NW_017841612.1:0-1530 GCF_001891065.2 Hippocampus comes
CAGTCATCGCCCGACTCAGAAGATGCATTTTAGGCAGTGATGTCACGCTCCGGAGATTTATAACTTGACTCTGTTGATTTGCTGTCGGCATTCTGTCCAGGTTGAATTTGGTTTAAGTCAATATACTACAAAAACATGCACAATCTTTTGAGATACAAAAGATATATCAGATATTCTGTCTCATTTAATTTCAAATGTTAATTTCAAATGCATTTATTTCGCTATTGGACAACGCTTGATCTTTTTCTTTTCTTGCAATTGACAAATACTCCCCCCAAAAAACGAATGTAAAAATTAAACAAATACGAATAATTAAAAGTGAATAAAAACTTACTATAATGAAAAATCCAACATGATCATAATCCTCATTATTACTGAACATTAATAACTTTTATTTATACAGCTCAATAGATGTGCAGTTAAACCTAATCATGCGCCCCATAACTGTTTGCTGCATGGGATGAACAACAAATAAAACCATCAGATCAATATTGACAGAAGATTTACAAACCTTTTTTTATTTCTCCAATAAATCATTTTATTCATTACAAACATATAAAACCACCAAAACAATATATAAAACATTTCAGTTTCCAAAATCGTCACTCCAGATGTAGCTTCTCATTTGGGGTTATTTTAGTAGAAACCGTTTGCAAAGTACGTTACAGTGTCACAGGTTGTCATGTGACCAAATCAGCTTTCGTCATTTCTCAGCTTACAATAAAAAAAAAATTGGGCACAGATTTTATAAAAGACTGAATCATTCACAGTGCTGTCTTCACATCAGTGAATTGTAAACATGTTTGCATATCAGAACTCATTTAAAAAAAACACGAAAGCATAGTTCAAGGGAGAAAGAGGCAAGAAAACATTTTCCCGTATGACTTATTCCGTCCAATTAAATTTTTACATCAATGCAAGTAAAGATTTGTACATCTCAACATATAAACATGCTGAGAGTTAAAATGATTTGAGGGAAATAGGAGATTAAGAGGCAAATGAAACTAAAATACCTCTACCGAGAAGAATAATTAACATCACCAAATGCCCTGAGGTGCTTGTACTAGAGGGTAAGAACATTAATTATATTAGATTTGAGAACAAGAATGTCAGTAGTAGGGGAAAGGTTGGGACAGAACAGATTTTCGCCTGGAACAAAATAATTGTCATTAGCTTTTTTTCTTATTTAATAAAAACAAATAATCTTAACCTGAAATAACACCTTCAGTGTTGTCAGCTGCTGGTTACACAAAGGGCTGTCGCTCAGTGGAACGCCACGGTGATGAAACACTCGTACATTGCGCAGGGCTCTGCCACAAAATTTCATATGCAGAGTCTGGGCCACTGGTTTTATGGCGAGTTCAAAATTTGAATCGCAGATGCACAATGTGTGGACGTTGCAAATTATAGCCAATCACAATGGACAGAAGCTTTCACACAAGCAAAAAAATCAATTTCACGGTTCTTAGTGAGCAGATCTGCGATTACTTGGCAAGCAGTTCAGGCTGTACCCTGCCTAATGCCTGAAAA
>NW_017841613.1:0-1530 GCF_001891065.2 Hippocampus comes
AAAAAAACTTGAACTTGCTGTATGTTTTTCTAGCATAAATTATTATGGAGTGCTACTTTTTCCAAATACAATTACACATTGCAATCCTTTGGGGGATGGGGGCGCAGGTAATGACATTTCACCACTGTATTTCAATCTGTTTTTATTTTATCATAAATAGGTTCAGGGTTCAAATTTTGGCCTTCCTGTGTGAAGTCCCCATGCTAGCTTCTCACGTTTAGAAAACACGCACGTTTGACTCATTGAGGACAAAATTGTCCAGTTGATTTTTGTCTATAAGTGTAATCATTAAACGTCCGGTTGAACGCGCGACTCGCCCTTTGCGGTGTGGACGTATTGCGCATGCGCACAGAATCGTCCCACGCCCTCTTTCCTCTCGTGTCGCCTTGGTAACGGAGGAAAAGAAAAGGAGGGAGTAGGGGAGCCAGAGGGAAGGACAGGAGAGGAGGAGAGGCACCCAGAACAATCTGCTCACCTCGCCACCGCCGTGTCAGAAACTACTTGGTTGAAATTAGGCGAGATTAGCTGCCTCCCGAAGAGACGTCGTCGCGTCTTCAGGTTAGTGACGAAGCAATTTGTTTGCATTGCTGCGAGTGGCTCCTCTTCGCCGCTAGCCGTCTTGCTTGTCCAACGCGAGAGACAATAGGGCCCGACACAGGCTGCTATCGGATGATTTTTTTTTTGTAACGAACCGGAAGACGAAGGCGCTTAATGTGGTCTTTTTCTTGTATTGTTAACCTCACACATGGAAAGGTGTGTTGAATTAAGAGGAACAGGTGGCAATTTTCAAGTATTCATTCACTCCATCACCATCATGTGGCGACTCGCTCTTATTCGTCTCAGCATGCGCTGCTGTGACAGTGTGCATGCATGTGTGCCAAATGGCAGCACAGTGCATTGCATGGCTAGTGCAAGTCGTAAAATGTGCACTGACAGCCAGGGTGACCTGCTTCATGAGGACCAGATTGCACTAAAAGGAAGCCCGACGGAAGCGGGCAGTTCCATGTGCACAAAGCCTGCAGGCTGGGACCTCACTTGTCTTTTATCTGTTATTTTTATTAATATTTACCATCTGTCAGCTAAAAGGACTGCTTGATTCAGCCCAAGCAGCATGCTTTTTTAAAAATACCTCAAGTGGTGTCACAGTCAAGCATGTCTGCCTGGTTAAATATTTAAAATGGTGTCTGGGTGTAATACAGTGGCGAGGATCTTTATTCCTTTCTCCTTGTTTCTCACTAAATTCTGAACAATTGTTTTATTTTAATGTATTAGTAGCTTCTGTAGGTCAATTATTTCAGGGCTTTTTATGGCAGCTCCTGTGCGATATTTACCAGGGTGTCCCTAAAATCTGCACTCACAGACAAAAATGCAAATCTTCAAGAAATTGCATTTTACCAATTGGAATATTAACAAATGTCATCTGCAATATGATTTTCAACATTTGCGATTGCACGACTAATATGAACTTCATGTAATAATTGCACATTGGCCATAACTGTTTGTGTCCAGACTTTTGGGGCAATTTTTTTT
>NW_017841614.1:0-1534 GCF_001891065.2 Hippocampus comes
TGTACTTTATATAAATGTAACTAATAAATGTCAATGAATAAATGTAGTTGATAAAAAGTCACGATGGCATACAGTACATGTATTCTTATCAATCCTCTGCTGCTGTTTCACTGTGAATGGTGTGGCAGCCAACCCAGGTCCCATGGGTGCTCCTATGCATATGTGCTTCAGAGGAACCACCAATCCTGGCTGCCTCCACTTGAACTGCCTCCGGCGGTGCTCTCCTAGCATGGGTATAGCTGCAGCACAGCATTGGAATGAAGAATGAATTGTGAGATAGGTTGACAGAAAAGGTGAAACAGCTTCAAATAAGCATCTTCTTCATTCAGGGGAGTTTTAAGACCACAATAGGAAGATCCAGGTGTCCATGAACAAAGCTATGAATACTACAGTCACTGTTTTCTGCACGACAACAAAATCGGGACTTTCAGAAGCTTCAACTGTTTGATGTTTCTGCTGCTGGCTCAAGCCATACAATCATATTGGATTTGAGAAAAAAAAGCAGCCAACATGAATATGCCAATTGAATGAAGTGCGCTGCAAAACGGCTCAGCAACCACAAATGGGATGTGTTCAGTATCTGTGGAGTAAAACAATCCTGCAATACAAACTGGTGTGTGCGTGTGCGTGGGTCTGGGACTAGGACAATTCTTCAAATAAGCGTTTCAGATTCATGTGCTCAGCGTTTCTCTCAGTTTGTTTCTTGTAAAACATACTCTAAACACAAGAGAATCAAACCTTGTATATTAGGGTTAGGGTTGATCAACCAAACCATAAAACAATAGGTCCAGTAGTTTAATGCCAACATATAACTTGAAACTCAATAGACAGGCTAACTGAAGTTAACACTGATGTGAACTGCTACTTTTGTTCACACAGAGCAGCAACACGTTCAAACGTGGCTCGTTCAAAACACTGTTCACAGGCATATTCTCTCAACTCCGTGGGAACGAGGACGGCGCCCATTACTGTTAATTGGTGGAGGACCTTGTCTGGCTCTTCACTTACTCCCCCCCCCCCGCCTTTTTTTTACGTCTTCCGGTAGACCTCATTGCTAGCCACAATACGGTAAAACACTGAAAGCATGCAAATGTAAACCCAGACTCGCCTGTATACCATGAATGAGCTGCAATATTCCCAAAGGTGGAAAGTTCCTCACCTAAATTTTTAATAGCCTGTTCCTTGGCCTCTACACGCCCTCCCACAAAAGGTTTAGTGGAAATGGGTTAAGGAGCCTTGGTATAATCCTGCATACAAATTAGCAAAGATAAAAATACAACCCCCTTGGTGGCAGCAACAATGCCAGCCTTTATCGCAACAGGGACAAAATTGGCAACGGCAAAATGAAGAGAAGGGTCAAAACACGTGCTCCCAAATATAAATTAGGAAGACAAATTCACACCTGAAGCATTTATTCGACTACTGTTTGCCAAATTATGACCTTTTGATCCGCTGAGTGATTATGTATCTTTTTTCATTACAACCCTTACTGAAGCAGCGGAACCGAGTACAAACCATGTTTACTTGCAGAAGA
>NW_017841615.1:0-1534 GCF_001891065.2 Hippocampus comes
GTTTTGGAAGATGGGAGGAAGGGGAACCTCCATAGTGAAATGCCCGGAAAGGTGAATTTGGAGTTCAACCAACATTAATTTGGAAAAACAAATGGAAAATAAAACCCACAAGTGGAAATTTAAACAACGTGGACGGAAACATCTTATCGCAGAGGTGATTATGTTCAACTTTGGAGGTTCCACTGAATTTTTGTGGTTTTTGCTTTACCTTCAATAAAAGGCGTGTATTCGACATTGTCAAATTAGTTTCATTCAGCACTTGAACTGCCGTAATTAGGTGAACCTTGGAGTACCAGGGCCGTACAAGTCTTTGAATGGAGGACACATATTAAGGGTTGGCATTTGTTTTCGGCGGTCGCTAGAGCCTCAATGCAGCTGCCTTTTCAAAAACACTTTGAAATGGAAATCAGAGTTTGCTCTATGGCGCACGGCGCTGATGGAGTGAAAATGTCTGCTGGGTGGATGCAAATTGGCTAATTCGAGTGTGCACGGTGCATTTGATTACACGCCAGGGTCATGCAGTGGTTGCACTTGGTGTAAAAGAGTCGTACTTGTTTTGGACTGAATTTGGATGCCATATGCCAGGGGTGTCCTAACTTTATCCTACGATGGCCACATACAGAAAAATTGAAGGATGCAAGGGCCGCTTTGACATTCTGCAGCCTTAATTTCTAAAATATGCTAAAACCATCAAGCACTTATCTAGATATCGTGAAATTGGGGCCGCAGGGTGGGCAAGGCTAACGTAGTTTCGATCCCTGGCCCTTGTAACCATGGCAAAGTGTCCTTGAGCAAGATGCTGAACTCCAAATTGCTTATGATGCTGCATCATCAGGAGGTGAATGTGGAGTTTGTGTGAAGCCCTTTGAGTGCCTCGTAGGTGGAAAAGTGCGAGACAAGTACAAGCCCATTTACCATTCATATGCTGTACATTTATTTCTTGTTGAATGACTGCTATGTCACAGCTTCAATTAAAGGTAATAAGTAAGGTAGTAATGAAAAGCAATTTGAATTGGAAAATATATATCTAAAAGCTAAGATTTGCATGATTATCACAAAATAAAGGTTTCATGCTTCGCTGCACGTCCTATGTATCTCTGTTTTGATGATGATTAAAAAAGAAAACGTGACCTGGAACTGGTTTCCCCTCAAGTTAAGCTCCTCCAAAAATACCTAGCGACAACAGCAACCCCATTATCAGTGTGAATCTATTTTGGTCACAATATCTAATGAATGCAATAATGTGTCCTTTCAGGGAGATACGCCTGTCAGATGCAATTATCGTTCCCCGAAATACCTCGTGAAAACTCTCTGGAATCATCAGTGATTTTCATGTGTGTATCAGTGAAGGTTCATTTGTGTGATGTGTACTGCCCTCCATGCATGTCTTATAAAACCCCGTCGTCCTTTGTCGAAGATGTAAAAATGTATGTCAAAGTCCATGGAGACATTTCTTGTTTGGCGATGCTTAGAAATGCTCACATAAGACAGTAATTCATCTGGCTTTCACATGAAGTAAACCGATTTGTTTCCA
>NW_017841616.1:0-1535 GCF_001891065.2 Hippocampus comes
CATATTTGCATCAACCAGTCAAAATCTTGATAATGTTACGCCCATTTCAAGAAAGAACAGGTCATCGGCTTATGCTGCGGATTGATCAAAGTAAGCCACAAAAAAACAAACAAACCCAAAAATAGCAACATTCCAAGGAAAAGCGTTTTTTGAGTGACGTATTGTACTGCTGTTACTTGACACGCCGACCGAAATAAGACGAGCGGTGCCCGAGCTCCACGGCGGCAGCCAGAGGGCAGACTTACACAGGTTGAAGTAAGGGGTTTGCGCCGAGGTGGGGAAGGCAGGGCTCGCGGGAAGCGCCTCACCACCAACTGTGGGGGTCGGGCTACTGGGCCCACCCTCCATCTCCTCGAAGGCTTCTCGGTAGCTGTGCATGTGTCTCTGAGGAGCCAAACAATGAGACAGAAAAACGGACTCAGGAAATAGAAATCAAGCAACGATGAACCGACTTGATCATCGCAAAACCTCCAAATGATACTCAAAGACGGAGACAAAAAGTCCTTGCAATTTGCTGTCTTTCATCCGCCTCGTCAACAATATGTCCACTTACAATCAGGGTTCATTGGGAGTAATTTGCTCAAATTGCAAAAACTGGGGCCTTCTGGGGCACGCTGAGGCCACCAGAAAAGTGACTGAGAATGATCAACTCAACGACTCCGAGAAGGCCTTTTCCCCGGTTGGTGCTCGGGCCATCCATGAAGAGCGCAGCTCATGGATGTCAACAAACACTGCCGGAGTTTGTACCTCCTTCGGCCGTCCGCCGGGGTTCATGGCGATGGCGTTGACGAACTCGGGAGAAACGCAACGAACAGGAGAACGGACTGGGACGTCGGAGGAGGTGGCGTCTTCTGGGCCCTCGCTCGCGATGCGATGGGGAGGAACAACTGTGGGCTCGTCCGGAGACGTCGCACGGGAGTGGACACCTGGGGAGGGAGGCACCTCGAGTGAGATCCAATTCAGCAACGGCCCACTTCGGACCTCATAAATGCACCGAGGGTTGTTAATTCTTGGGCGTGCTCCCTGCTTTCTTAAGGCTGCTCAGACACACGAGTGGCCAACACTCGTGTCCGCCATTGCTTCGGTCAAGACACCAACACGCATACAAAGTCGTTATGGTCAAGTAAATCCATCCAGTCATCAATGAACCTACTACGCACGTTGTCAGAAGGGAGCAAGTCGCCCGAGAGGCTGGGGAAAAGCCACACAAGCACGGGGTGAACATGCAAAGTCCACATTGGAACCTCCGACATACGAACCACTCGGACGCTGTGCTGCTGTTAGAGTGTTAGCTTCAGTTACAAACTGCGGCACGCCAAAGCTGACTGTGACGTTTGGTTCTTTGGCTAAAATCTCAGTGGGTGAAAACCAGCCAAGAGTTTTGATTTTGTAAATGGTGAAAAATCAACGTGTTACATTTTATAAGGTGTGTGTGCATGTGATCTATTCAGTATCACATGCACATGCACATGAGATGAGCTTGCAATAATCTCAATGAATTCAGCCAATCCTCCATGAAGAGTCTCCAGATGGTC
>NW_017841617.1:0-1535 GCF_001891065.2 Hippocampus comes
CCGAAAGGGTTAATTTGGTTGTGGAGCGCGTATACTGTTCGTATTTTGGCATCTCCGAACTTGTAAGGAATTTTGATTTAGGAAGGGCAACATCTGGAGAATCTCGTGGTTTTTTTGGCTTGGCATTTCAAGTACGACTGCGTTGCATAAATACCAATCCCCAGTTCGATGCATCTGAAAGGAAATGAAGTCAAGCTCGCTGAAAGAGTGAAATTGTGCCAGGTGCAGGCACGCTGCGGGGCCTCAGGTGTTTTCTTGTCAGTGTCGTGCTCGTAAATCCTCAATCTCGTCACGTCAAGGCCTCACACCTCGCTCCAACCCTTCTAAAATAAACACGCCCCCAAAACCTCAAGAGCTGACTGCGTTCCATTCAGAGCTACAACATACTTGCGCACACACACACATGCACACTATTCCCATAAAGCCAGTTTGTACATTTTTTAAAATTTACAACACCGCAGAAATGTCTTGCGAATGCACGAAATGCCAACTCCAAGCCGACCAAAGAGTGCGCATGAGGAGACGTGTTATTACCCCCCCCCCCCATATCGTACAATTCTCATGATACTCGCAGCGTGATCCCAATGCGGACAAGTCAGTTTTCTTTATTCAGCGCCGATTCACAACAAAAGGTCTCTCAAGGCACCTTATGTGTTGGGCAGGTCAAGAACCAAATTCCTAATAACATACGAAAAAAACCATCTGAACCCGACACGAGCAAGCACTTGGCAACAGAGGCAAAAAACACATTAACAAAATTCCACAATAAATTTAAGAGAAACATGACGGAAACAAATACAAATTTAAGTATCCGGGCCTAGCTAGCTAGCTAAAGTAGCATGTTATGTTAGTTAGCTAGCTAGCTAGCTAAAGTAGCATGTTTTGAAAAAAATTGCTCTTGGTCCCATCAAAGTTGGTAGAGACTTAACGCATGAATCTTATAATCAAAGATTTTTATACATTCCCTGAAAGGATCTTAACTGACGGTGAACAGTAATTACATAAAATCTAATCAAACACATCAACAAACAAATCATCCAAACACTTTTTCACGAAACTCCACGCTTAGATAAGATCAAGCAATCCCATCCAACACTCATGCCGAATTTCTTGAGCAAGGTTTGAGGGTTTTCATGACGAAGATTATATTTCTGTGGGGAGGGGGCGGAGGTGGCAGTAAAACAGGCCAAAATCCAGATGTCGACGGCTGAGGCATTGTTTACGTACTCGAGAAATAAGTTTTAGCTTGACATTGAAACTCGTTTGGGTCATCCGGTCACCTCTTTCCGTGGCCTTGCGTCTTGTTGACTATCCATCACATTGTAAGTAGCGTTGGGTTGTCTTCAGCGCCTGAATTTCTTTTCACTATTCGTCCCATTCTTGTTCTGATTGGTTTTGGGCCTGCAGTTAATTCCGATAACCCCCACCCCACCCTGACGCCTGCATTTGCGGATTCTTAATTCCTGATTATTAGGTTTTAAAACAGCAGGATGAAAACGAGCCATAGTTTTGAAAGCGTAGACAGACAGCGCCTC
>NW_017841618.1:0-1536 GCF_001891065.2 Hippocampus comes
GAGTCCCTTGTGGAAAAATACAAAAACTGGTTGATGTATTTATTTTATGATAGTAAAATACACAGAGTAATCACTTGAAACTCCATCATGCTCAAACCTGCATCTTCGAGAAAACGTCTTTGAAGAAGCATTCAGGTGTTGAATTGGCACAACGTGAAACCAAATTTGCAAATGGCTCAATGAATATCCATTATATGAAGACCACATCAGTTGCTTCTTAAATGCCTGGCACGTTACTTTTTCAATATAGAATTAGAATTTGGTACTTGGTGATGTTGAATGGAATTATTGCATTATTTTAATTGACACTCACATCAGGACTTAAAGGCAATTTTGTTGCAGTTCACGTCTCTTGTTGTGAAGGGGCATGGTCATATCAGACAGACAGATTGTCTGACAATCCGGGGAGATGCTGCTCTGCTTTTTGTTTCAAACAAAAGCATAGACATTAATACCACAGCACTGATAGCGTAACTCTGTTTTAAACGAGACTTAACATAATAAGAGTCTTTTTTTTCTGTATGACATACTGTAGATACCACAGCACTAATAACATCACCATCTTCTGTTTCATTCATCCTTCAAGCAAAATATTGAATTATCATGAATCTGAAAGCAAGTTAGAGGAGATATTTTCTGTGTTGTTGTCCTGAAAGCACTGTATTCCGTCATGGGGCAAACGGGCTGGAGACCTGGTCTTAAAGTTGATTAAATTAAGAAAATATATATCTTCTCTTGGGTGGATTCCTTAAGCAAAACATGGAATTGAATCTCAAAAAGAAGCATAGCCTCAATTGAATTGTATATCATGAAAACAACTTCCTCAAAATTTGATCAGCATCATTTTTTAGGACTGTCAGAGAGGATTCTTTCACTGACAAACATCAATTCACCCTTTAATAAATTATCAATGTTATGCAAATGAAATAGAATGGTACTATCTATTGCATGTGTCACAACACAGTCTGTCCCTGCAGGTCCCGTTTTTTGGTCCCCTCTTCGACGGCGCCATTGTGGACATGAAGATTTTGCCAACAATGGTGAGAGCCACAGCTATCAACGCGAGTCGAGCGCTGAAATCACTCATTCCTCTGTACCAGAACTTGTATCCTTTTAAAAACCTACCCGGAATTGGAAGAACTGAATGTTGAAATGTAAGTCACTCAACCTTGATCTTCCCACTTTTCATGTCATACGTCGTCATGGTCACGGGCAAAGGAAAGGAAGGGTTAAAGGTGGTGGTGGTGGTGGTGGTGGGAGGGTGGTTTCACACAAAGGTGCAAAGAGTTAAGTAACTTGACCAAGAAGTAATGTTGCTTGTCCCTTTAGCTGAATGCATTGTGTGTAAATGTAGAAAATTGGGCAAGAGACTGAAAGACAGGTGTGCATTCAGCCTGTCTGTATGATCGCAAGTGATGGCAGTTTCATCAATTGTCATCGACTACTTTATGCCTCACACTTTCAAAAATAAGGCAGTCCGCTCTTGTGCCCACACTTCTGCTCCCAAGTCATACTGTCTCGTCCAAAAAAAAAAAA
>NW_017841619.1:0-1536 GCF_001891065.2 Hippocampus comes
CAAATTCAGAATTTTTGGTACATTTCTTGTCTTGTATCCAATTAGATTGTGCAGGGGTTCATAATGTACTTTCTAGTTTCAGCATTTGTGTGTTCCTGGATGGAAAACCCCAAATGGCCAAGACATTTGATGCAAATTATTTGCAGCACATTCAAAATTAGAGGGAATGACCCGCATTAATCAAATGGATCCCGAACATGGAAAATGTGCACTCATTCAGGCGAGCGTCAGTAAATCAAGCGCTAAATCTGATTATGTCATATTTGATGGTTGCTAATATGAACGTCATCAAGCGGCAGAATGTGTTCACATTTTCTGAATGGACATCTTGGAAAAATGTACAAGTCAGAAATAATGACAACACAGCATGGCGCCGAAACGTCATTTGACATCATGTATATGTTCAGTCAAGCCATAATGAGATCCTGATGTTTGCATTGAGTGTCTCCTGCAGGGAACTTGGCACCGCAGCCCTGTCCCATCAGAAAAAAAAACAATGTGGGCACCACTGTGGGCTCGCTGGAGTTGGACACTGACTTACATTACCTGACATACACATTTCATTGGTAAGAATGGAATTTTCAATTTTCTTTTATAAAGCATCTATGTGTGCTACTCAAAAATGTGTCTGCATCATGTCAGATTCATCAATCATAAAATGAAAGCAAAGCCTATTGGGTCAAAATGATCTGCAAAATGTAAAGTTAACCTTTGTTTGTCACAATTCCTACTGAGATACTGAGATAATATACAGTATATTCTTGAATGGTCGATGCAAATGGTAAAGTTTATTCTTTGACAGGTTCTTATTACGCCATACAGAGATCGTAGCATAAAATTCGTGGTTCAACTTCAGAAGGCCAACGCTGTAGCTTCTGGCCATTATCATCCTGCTTGAACAAAAAACGGCATAGTGGACAAAGACATTTGCACAGTACATTCTTTCTTTTTTGACATTGTGAATATGAGCAAAGGTTCAAAAATGTGATTACTGGTACATGTTGGGAAACTCGCCCTTCATAATTTTCTACGTCCACTCAACACTCAACCACTTTACAGTATTTGTCATGTCTTCAAAAGCTAACTTTCTATTCCTTGGGTTTGTGCGTTGCGGGAGCACAGCTTGCGGTCTCAACATTTGGACAACTCTGGTTTGTCGGGCGCCCGAAGACTGGCATCAGGAGTGGATATTTTCCCAGTGACTACAGGGACTCATGCTCTGAAATAAATGACTTACTTGATTCCAAGTGACAGATCCACTTCTTTGCTTTGGCAGGCGCAGGAGTCACTTTGTTCGGCGGCGGTGATGGTCGACTCGTTAAAGCGGCCAGTGGGAACAGTAAATTCCGTTTTCACTCGGATTCTGCGAAACAGAAAAACGCAGCTTTTTCGGTGCATGAGCGCTGCCTCTTTCTATCCAATAATGTTCCTGCACAGGAGAATATGGATGACTGTCACACAAAGTTATAGTTATTCATTGATCAAGCCTTTAAATATATATATTTTTTTACCTTCACTAGACAATTTCACAATTTT
>NW_017841620.1:0-1535 GCF_001891065.2 Hippocampus comes
CTCCGTCGAACCCCTGAGACTGATTCACCGAACCCTTGGGGTTCGAGCGAACCCAGGTTAAGAACCACTAGGTGGGTGCAAGGGAAGGCCCAGTGTCAAACATCAAAATCAACCAGGGGGATTGCGATAGAGCTGTTTTGGCAAATACAAGACTAGACACAAAGATACAACCTCAGATATTTTTCAAACTTTACAACATTGATGCGTTTCCTCATCAATACCTCGAAATGGGCTGCCATTTGGAATGCTTTGAATTACCCCAAATAAAATTCAGATGATTGCTTTCAAGCAGAAGCCTGAATCCTTACAGTGGTATCTGGAGCTGGTTATTATTCCCTTTAAGTTGATTAAACCTACAGCACCATACTCTACTGCAGGTATGATGTTCGTTTGGTGATGCGGGGCTCGAAAGTGTGCCCAATATGCTCGCAAATGCGGCCAACTTTTCAGTATGTGCTGGTAAAAAAAAATTAATTCGGTCGCCTTAGCGCATTAGAACATGTTTATGTTCTTACGGGTACCTGGGTGTCGAGACATTTTGAAAGATGGTTGTTCACTGGGTATCTCATCAACCAAAAAGCCCCTGCCCCAACAATAAATTGTTTCAAGTTTAAGATTGTTTTCACCTGGAGTTACAAGTTTATTTCAAGTTGTATGAAATACTTCTGGCTGCTTGCTTCTTCCCAGGTGCTTTATGAGGACAGTCAAATGGTGACCCTGACAGCACCTTACATGCCAGGCTTTCTGGCCTTCAGAGAAACCCCTTTCCTCTTGGAGGCTCTGCAGCGGCTTGAAAAGGACAAGCCCACTCTTCTGCCTCAGGTGAGCTTACATCATAGAGCAGGGGTGGGCAATTCATTTTGTAAGGGGGGGCCCACATGTCTACAGTATATTATTTTTAATGTTTTTCACTGTATTGTTCACTTGCTGGTGGAGCAAATGTGTAGCGTGATTCTGCCGTTCCTCTGCATCCTTTGAGTTTAAGCTGTTTAATGACATACCATATGGAGTTTACTGTAAAACTAAAGACACAACAAAAACAATTACATGCATTGTGTTTTTAATACACAAAACATGCTTCAGTTTTAAGACATTGCTAGCCAATAATACTGAAGTCAGTGTGAATTAGCATCGACTTCAGCTGATTGATATTACTTCAAATAACGGATACTGACACACCAACGTTGTGGAAACACATCCACTCAGGAAAAATAACACAACTCAAAAGCACCCAGTCTATGAAAAACAAATCATATTTATAGCGTTCAATCACAACTTTCTTCACTTCTCATTCTAAGTGTGTACTCCATCCATGCATGCCAGAACACTGGCCCAGAGAGGCCAAAACGCACAGCAAAAGCTGGTCCTTGTATTTATTTGTTTAATGGCTATTATTTTGGTATATTCTTAATTTCTTACAAATTAATTTTCTTGTTGTCCTTTCAAGTTATATTTAAAGGTGAGATTTCAAAGATTCAAATAATTTTCTTGTCCTCAAAATTCAAAGATTCAATGGTCGAAGGACTTTTTTTTTT
>NW_017841621.1:0-1536 GCF_001891065.2 Hippocampus comes
TTTTTTTTTTGCGAAGACTTGTTACATACGACAGCAATCTGCTGGTCTGCTGCCGGGATGGACGCGACCGCACAAACAAAGCAGCCCCAAACAATGATGTCATGAAGCTCCTTCGGCGTGCTCGGTGACCTTATTGTGGCAAAATTTCCAGTCTGTCAATCACAACGGCGCATTTTTACCTCCAGCGAGCACCAAAAGTGCAGATGGAAGTTATTTTGGGTTCGCAATATCACGCCTAAAAAAACTAAAAAAGTTTGCCACTCACTTTTTGTCAACAACTTGACAAAGTTAATACGAGAGAATGAACAACGTGAACTCAGTGTCCTTCTACCTTTGACCTCCGTCAACCACATTCCAGAGGAAAGAACCTGTGACTGATCATTTCACTGGCTCGACCATTTAATCCTCAGCTTTTGGACGGTCAGTTTTTCTTTCGTTTTTCTGGGTTACGCTATGACCCACGTCTCCTTCGAAGCAAAAGAAATTTCCTGCAGAACAATGCAAGGACGTCTGCGGTTGAGCGATTTATGAGTCAGATTTTTACCTCGCTCAACTATTGGAGCATTTTCAGGAGAAGTTTGCGAATGTCGGGTGATTTACAGGAGGCCAACATTTCAATTTGCATCATTTTGGGTGATTTGAATGTGGTCTTATTTCAACTTGCACGTCTTCTGGGGGATTTACGGCAGTCAGACAGACGCCCGTAGATTTACGACACTACTGTAAATCCCCCCGAAAGTCGCGCAGGTTAAAAAAAGATCTCGAGTCAATGCGTTCACCGTAGACTCGAGTTCTCACACCTGTCGTTCCCAATCGTCGTGGCTCAGCTTTGCGTTTTGGCCATCGCTTTGATCGGTGAACTCCGGGGCAGCCTTCTGGTGCGGGGATCTCATGCGTCACGCAGATGCAGTCACGTCAAGACCAAAGGGAAGGTTGAAGGGATGAAATTTGCGACACAAGAAAGAGGGAGAATGGATCAGAAAGTGTGCATTAAGAGACTGGTCGAGTGGCTCCAAGTACTTTGTAAAAAGGAGACACGTGAGCATGCAGAGTTTGTTGGTAGCAACGCGGTGGCAACAAAACTGAACTTTCGATCGGACCTCGCCCCCTGGCCCCGTCTGTCATTTTACAGCCCAGATTGGACCTGCTTGAGAGATACTTTGCTCTGTGAATGATGTCATCGCGGTCAAGTCGCATTTTAGCGTGTCATGCTAATTAGAGATGCGCACGAGGAAGAGACTTGTGTCACTTTCCTTTTTAGATTTCAAACACTTTAGTGGGCTCTTCATGAAACTCGGAATAATTAAAAATGCTAGCGCCCCCTTGCGGCTGCTTGTAAAACACCACTTTGGAAATTGTTGTTTATAATTGTTCTTCCAATGAATGAATGAACTTTTTAGGGGGGCTTCAACATGCCCGCAAACTCCCAAATTGTTACACACTTGTACTGAATAGAAAATGGCGAGACAACGAGGCACACCGAGACAAGACTGGAGTGTCAGGAGGGAGCCGATTAGTGGACACAAGGAACTGGGC
>NW_017841622.1:0-1540 GCF_001891065.2 Hippocampus comes
TAAACTTATTTAGATCGACTGCAGCACATGGTAATCACAGAATTCGAAAACGTTTTCATTGTTACTGGGTTTAAAGTGTCAAATTCACACACAAAAATGTGATTACCTTGTTTTTACTTTTCATGAAGCTTTTGAACAATTTACTTTTGACGTTGAAGCACTTTTCCTGTTATTTTAATTAAAACAGCATTAATTCAGGCATTCTCATTATTTTCATTAAGTTAAAAAGAACGGTTTGATTTCCCGTACATGCAAATTTGGTCAATTTGACATGTTCTTCACAATAACATTTTATGAAACCATTCATCATAGCGTTAGTTCAATGATCAACATGGGGGAATATGCCTGTGTTTATTTTTACCATTGTACTTGATAAAGCTGTGAATGATTTGGCAAAACTAGTAAGATGTAAGGCTATCTGCTACCTCAGGCAGATATAATATAATTGCATTATTTAATCTATGCCAGCCATTATATGATGTGGCCCTGCAACAAGAAGGTGTACAGCAAAAGCTTCGGTACAGGCTAGTCGATTCAAGTCCTAAATGGGACAAATAAGTCAAGGAGAAGACAAACTCTCTGCTCCACTGAGGCTACTGGGGGAAACAAAGTGTTGCTGTGAAAACACTGAATGCAATTACGGTCCTAAAGAAAAGGAGCACATTCATTATGAATTACATTTCTCGTAAAAATGAAATGAATACATTTTGTTCTAATCTCAAGTACCTGAAGGCCATGTTAAGCAGTGCATTAAGCATCTTAACTTTTACCATCTTGTGTAAAACATTTATTTGCAACAGTGTCAAGTATCCATTGATTTGTATTCCGTGTATTCTGTTGAGGTCATGTGGGGCTGCGGTCAATCAGTTGATTTTAACGAAAAGACAGACTACACCCTGGAGTGGTTGCTGGTCAATCGCGTGGCAAATACAGAGAAGAAAATCCACACTGTGCGCACAGAACTCGAGTGATATACATCATTGCAATATCAGTAATTCTGTTGAAATTCCTATTTAAATAATGACCGACATGGATACATTCAACTTTTGTGTAGCCGGAGTAGCAACAGGACCAGAAGAGAAATACAATCCATGAGCAGGAAAACTGGATCGGTAAACAGCCTGAATGTCACTTCCCACTGGAGTACGTTGAAAGAGGCTTTCCTGTTGCGATCGATCCAGAATGAAGAATTCAGAGCATTACATTACTGATACGGAATCCATTGCATACATACAAGGTCACCAGAATGGGGAGGAGGCGACAATAAAAGCATACGTAGTTGCTCCTCTTTAATGCAACAGATATGTCATGGAGTCCGTGATGGTAGTGGATCCAAAAAGCAGGGAGGAAGGAGCAGTAGGGTGCACTGAACTAAATGCCATATTTTTCACGACCACATGGTGCACCACATAAAGAGGCGCAGTGTTAGTTACGGGTGATATTTCTGTATTTAACACATACATAACACGCGCTGCAAAACATATGCTATCTTCAACAATACGGTTGCATGCATGCACGCGAGCGTATGTTTTGAAAAAGG
>NW_017841623.1:0-1539 GCF_001891065.2 Hippocampus comes
AAATGGTGCGGGTCCTACTTGGAGGAAAGAGTTATTTTTGTGACCCCTGGAAATTTCAAAGCTGATCGAATGGCCGTGACTTGCACTGCAGAACATCACCGACTCTTGGGGTCTGGTTGAAGCGTTCTACGGACCCAGTCCGCTGGGTGGCGCTAATCCGTTTGCTGGTTTCCAAACGTGCTTAAAATAAAGCAAGAAGAAGCAGCAGTGAAATGATGTCATTGATAGTTGAAGTTTGTTTCCTCTGGTTGTTTCGTGATCATCCCTATCTTTTTTTTCTAGACTGTTACTAAAATGTCTTCGGCGACGACAGTAAGTTGTTCAAATACAAACTGTGATTCACTTTATTTATCGAAAAACGACAGTTGAGTTTACCATGTTGTATTTGCTTTTTGTCAACATACGAGCTTGCTGCTTGCATGCCTAATAGAAGACGTATCAATGTATGACGCAAGCAAGTGTAATTAAGAAACTGCATTGCCGTAAATATGCCCCCGATAAACACACATTTTGTTTCATGTCACTTGCGAGGGAGCTTAAGGGTCAATATTTTAGCTGTACATATTTCTTCTTTCTGGCGCTTTGTGCTTTAGTTTGTCTCGAGATTCAGGATTTTTCTGGATACGTAATAGTAATGTAGCCTATACACTTGCCCTGACACAAATCGAGAGAAATTGTTTTTTGTTGCATGAAAAACATATGGAGCAAACATGGTTTTGGCAAAGGTTCACTAAGAATCCAAGCTGTCTTCTTTTTCAATGCATAACGTGCGAAATGAATTTTATAGAGTGCAAACTGTCTTTAATCTACAATTTTAGTCCGTTTAATCTGGAGTCATCTTTTTGACTCATCGTAGTTCTTCATTTAGAGTGGCGTTGACATAGTGTGTTTCAGTTTTCAGGTAAAGACTCACACAAGCATGTAAGGACAAAGACCAACCCAGGATTTTTGCAACGATTAAGTGACACGGCAGGAGGAACGTTTGTTGGCGTTGGACTGTTTTTCCTTTCCATATATATTCTCTTCACCAATGAGGTGAGAATCACACATGGTTGAGAATACCAGATTTGCTTTGGGTGTATCTCAGCGTATTTGTGGTTTGTACGTTTACCAAGCAGCCTGGAGTTGAATGACCAGTCTCCCGGTGTACCCCACCTCTTGCCTAACCTGCTATCCTAATGAGTACAAGCTCGAGGAAATGGATAGATGTGCTTTGCATTATTATGGTAAACACTGTTTCTTCCTCCTTTCAGGGACGGGCTGTGCAGACTGCGTCCTCCCTGAATGAAGGGCTCGCTCAAGTCGTGTCGCTGGACACTTTTGCCAGCCTCGACCCGC
The DNA here is from genome assembly GCF_001891065.2 of Hippocampus comes. Classification (NCBI taxonomy): domain Eukaryota; kingdom Metazoa; phylum Chordata; class Actinopteri; order Syngnathiformes; family Syngnathidae; genus Hippocampus; species Hippocampus comes. Next base: position 1,339 of record NW_017841623.1, read on the forward strand.
AGAACGACAACAGCTTGGTTCATTTGTCTGCACCTTTGCGTCCCTCAAAGGTAGACCTGACTCCATCACTCTTCATTATTATTACTATTAAAACTCCCAACATCAGTTAGGCCAGTCATTCTTACAATGAGGTACAAGTCGAGTATATTAAATGCACTCTAAAATGAATACCTCTCGATCACTTTAAAAAAAAAAAAAAAA
>NW_017841624.1:0-1542 GCF_001891065.2 Hippocampus comes
AGATCAGCGTGGGGAAAAAAACTAAATGTTCATTTTTCCTGCAAAGCGCATCAAACTGATTAAACTGTTTTACAAATACATTTCGCCTGAGCATGTCATCACCCATTTTTTTTCACTTACAAAACATTTCTACCATATTGGGACAATATATAAAACCGACTTTATGTTAACATTTCATGTGACCGAATGTGGCACCTTTTTGCATTTTGTCAGAGATTCCTCTGAGTCCAGGAATTTATTGTTTTTTTTTGTTTTTTTTAAACTGTGCCAAGTCTGCGCTGCTCAATTTAGCCGAGGAGGAGGTTGCTGACTCAGGTTTTGCAATTGTAAACTTTCATTCGGGCTAAGGATGAGTAGCCCATTCTGGTAACCGTCTCCTACTTTTCAATAACTGTCAAAAGCGCATTTCTCTCACAGTCGAGCCTATTCTGCCAACTGTTTAGTCCATTCAAGAAACCGTCTTCTTGTACAATCTGTCAAGAAGATTTTGGCAAATCTTGAGCACATTTCGACGTCTGCCAAGTCAATTCGTGTAAATGTCGCACACAACTCCACCGTCGTGGTGTGGACGGAGACTCATATCCAGCAGAGATGACGTCAAGGTAACGTTGCATTCATCCACGACGTTTGTCGTTGCACACGGGGCGATAAGTGCCAAGGGTATTGTTACCATGACGACTTGGAGCGGGACGGCCTGTGGCGTGGTCCGGCGTTCCTGATAAAAAGGCCGCGCCTCGGTGTTGCCGGCAGCAAACAGACCCGTCAGGTTCGCTTTTCTCCTCTTCATTTTTCGCCACTGTTTAGACGGGTAAAAGTATCAGGCTCAACACGCGCTCAAGTAATGGCCTCGTGTTGCGTGGGATTTTTCAACCCGCCTCGACTCCAGCAAGGTGTCGTGAAAATGAATGAAAAGAGTGGCAAAACAGATCAATACATATTTCAACAGCTTCTGGCAAAGCCAAGAGAGACGCACCCGGAGAGAGATCGAAGAGAGGAGAAGAGTAATTGTGTTGCGCGCGCTCATTGTCGGGAGTGTGAGGGAGACACAGGGATAATTGCGACCCAGGCTTGAATAGAGAGCGAACGGGTGGGGAAGAAGCCTTAACGAGCGGCGCATAGCAAACAAGCTAGGAGGCTGTGGTACTTCATAATAGAGCACATTCTAGCATGTTCCGCTAATGATCTAGCCTATTCTGGTACCATTAAAGCACATTCTGGCACGCGCACACTTTCTGGTGTTGCAAGTGTCGAGTAAGTAATTGTCGCCAACATTCTGGAACTCTCTTGTGTACTGGGTTGACATTTTAGTGGCTTCTAGTAAAAGTCAAACACATATATTGCCTAGACCAGAGCTCCCCAAACTTTTTTCTGCCACAGACCGGTTCATGGTAGTACCGAATTATTATTTTTTTTGCCCCCAGGGACATATGTGCTTCGCTACAAAAATTAAAAACGAGGTACAGCTCTTTCTCTAAAATCTGAATGGACTGGCGCCTAGGGACCACATGTCCAACATTCTGGAACAGTCTTTTGCATTCTGGT
>NW_017841625.1:0-1543 GCF_001891065.2 Hippocampus comes
TTATGAATGCTGCTCGATCTTAGATTCTGTTTAACGACTGCACAGGACATACAAAAGAGTGTGGTTAATGTGACTGTAATGTTGCATCTGACGGTATTTCCAATATATTACCATTGTTATGATGGCGAAAGTTACAGTTGTGTGTCTTTCTGATAGCCTGCTTGTAAAACCGGATCATGAAATAGGATATACTCCGGGAGGGTTGTCAACACAGATGGCAATCATGTTTCATCGATACAGGGTTAGCATGATCACATTTAGTCTCAATTAGCAATTGTCCAAGGCCAAGTATCTGATTATTGAAGGATGGTACACCAACTCATCGGTGTCTGTGAACAGGGAGAGGCCATAATTGAAAACACAACAGGAGGAAGAGCCCGCGGAGCATACAGAGGAGACAACGGGTTACAGATGAAAGAAAAGAGGGCTGCGAGAGAAGGAGGGGCTGGAATCATTAGCTCCAAACACCCTGCAGTGAGGCAGAACAACAGGATGATCCAGGCTAAGTGTGATGGAGGTAACCCGTGGCGCAGATGAGGTCGGGATGACAGGATGAAATAACAGGAGGACAAAAGAGGCATTGGGGTGGGGGTGGGCGGGGTTTGTAAAAATACACCCTTGTGGGTGATGCCTCCTTTCAGAGGCAAACGAGAGGAGGCTTACATTAAAGTTGAAGGGCTGAACTTCTGAATGACTCAAGTATTTTCCTATAAGACAATATGACAGCTGTTTATTCAGTCTCAACTCACTTGGTGACATCAGTTGTGGGAAATTGAGCAAAACCACCACTTTGTCTCAATTCTTCCAGGCATCATTTGCTTGTCAGACTTTGAAACAGGAATGTAGAACATTCAACACAAATTCTATCAAAATGGTTTGGTTTAACACCAAATTACACCTCAAACTTCCTCAGGTTACTGTTGACGTTTGCCCTAGCTTACCCTAGTGACTGAACATCTCGACTGCAGACTCCAAACTTTACATTCATGAATCAAGTCACATTCTCCTTTTCCAAATGATTAAAACAAGCGAAAGTGCGTTGCATCTTCTGTCAAGTCTGCTCTATTTGTTGTTTGCCATGGCCCGGGAGAGGATAAGGATCAAGACCCTCATTAGCAGAATAGCTACCACAGAGACATTGCTCTGTTTGGGAGGTTTAGAATTCAGGCTTGCAGGCGGGAACATAAACCAAGGCCCATTTCTGTTACAAACAACACAACACAATGGAGGACTCAGCAGACTGACAGGCAGCGTCCCTGTTCTCCACTCTAAAAGAGACACTAAGGAATGGCAGAGGACCACTTATTCTCGCTACAATGGTGCTGATCACATGAGAGACAGAAACCGGAATGTCTCCAAGGAGACATATAGAAGAAAATAGACTTTTTAAAAATTGCTTGTCCAGTGGTGCTTTAAGATACGATTTAAATTTGCTCCTTGGCGATACTTGCGACTCAAAGCAGTCATATCTCAAATCATCATTCCCCATAAAAATGAATGGAATTGTCACTAATCGGATCCAGCCTCCCAATAAAAAAAAAAA
>NW_017841626.1:0-1542 GCF_001891065.2 Hippocampus comes
CTTGACTTTAGTATCCTATAATGCATAATGGAGTTGACATTGTTTGTTGCACTAAATATGAACTGTTGAAAAATACATTAGAAAACGACCTTAAGAAAATCTTAAATAGCAATCGCCATTTTGAGGGAAAAAAAAATGAGATTCTTTTCCATAATCTTTCAACTGGAGGAAACTGTGATCAGTGAAGAACTGTTTTTTGAAAGGAAATTTTCTGGCAGCGCAACGCCAGACACAAGATGTTTTGGTCATCGTTTCAGTTCAGGTCATGGGTAGTCACTGACTTTTCTGCCATCCAGGAGTAACCTGGTGCTGATTCTGTGCAAACATTCCTAAATGCAATATAAGACAGAAAGTACAAACTGCTATCCTATGAGAAAAGTGTGTTGTCGCCTCTTAACACTTCGGTATCACTTAGGTGTTTCCTGGGAACCAGGAAGCCTATGTGACACAAACAAACACTTTTTCCCCACCCTTGATTGCACGGTTCATTCGGCTCCACCCTGTGCATTGGTACAACATGGCCACGGTGCGCATGGAGTATTACGGCTGTGAGCTCGATGGTAAGATTTCAAGTCAAGGCATGTCAGAATTTGAGATGCTTTGGAATGAGGTAAATGTGACTTTTGTGGTCTACTACTTCTTGGTCAGGCTGCTCAGTCCCTCTCGGGATGGAGAACGGCCTGATCGAGGATCGTCGCATTTCGGCAAGCTCTGTGAACTCCAACTGGTATTTCGGAGCCTGGAGTCCCTTTTTTGCTCGCCTTAACAAACAAGGAGCTGTCAACGCATGGCAAGCAAAGGTAAGAGACATCCAAGATTCCACGACCTCAAGAAGCTCAACTACTCATACCTGCTCTATTATTGTTCCTGCAGTACAGAGACATGAAGCAGTGGCTTCAGGTGGAGCTGCCGGATGTCATGAAGATAACGGGTATTGTCACTCAAGGAGCCAAGTCACTGGGGAAAGAAATGTATGTCACCACATACACTCTAAAGTACAGTGACAATGGCATCCACTGGCGCGACTACGCAGAGGATGAGGACCGACCAGCTAAAGTACTTTCTCTCTCATGGTGCTGGATGAATACCCGTCACTGTTTCCAAAATTCTAACCTGCCTCTCCTCACGTTTATGCCTAAATCCAGATCTTCTTTGGGAACACTGACAACAACGAACATGTCAAGAATTTCATCTACCCTCCCATTTTTTCACGCTTCATCCGAATCATCCCCAGAACCTGGATGGGCTCCATCACACTGCGGGTAGAGCTGTTGGGCTGCAACTTTGAATGACATCGATCATCATGCGCAGCACACTGCCATATGAATCAAAAGATTCTACATTTCCAACGACAACAAGTCTGAGTTTTGATTGAGTCTATCAGATTATTTTGCTCCCATACCTTAATATAGTCAGCAAACATGAAGAACAGCTCTGCGTACGATGTGGTGAAATGTTACACAACTGCAAACTACATCTACAAAAATATTATAAATGAATATTTTGCAGTCGATCCATCCATATTGTTAAAAAAAAAAAAAA
>NW_017841627.1:0-1546 GCF_001891065.2 Hippocampus comes
CTTCGGTCCAAAATGTTTGGGCACCCCTGCTGTAGCACATTGCTGCCTCTCCCAGGTCAGTCTTTGTACTACGGCAGATTTGGGGAAGACTTGTGATTGTCGGAGAAATCGTTTGGTGAAGTTGAACAAATACCAAAGGACAAAGTGCGACAAAACAGTCAGGTGTTCTGTCTGTAATGAAGATATTTACTGTTGTAAGCATTAAGGGTCCCCCAAAAAATATTTTATTCATTATATATACTTTTAATTTATCGGCCTATTAATCAGTTGACAGAATTTTATTCTGTCCGACATCGAAATCAGCAATGACCGCCCCAAAAAAATCCATATTGGTCGCGCCCTACTCTCCTGTACGTATAAGAGCAGCAAAGTTCCTCCCCACATTGATTCAATTGTTTAAAAATAGTTTTTTTGTGTATCTCGTTTAAGGATTCCTTGACATGACTTTGACAAACGCACCGAGCAGCCCTGTTCCTGCTCACAAACAACTCATTCCGTATTCTCAAGGAGCAGCGAAAGGAGACTTGACTTTGTCTGCTCGAGCACGAATGTGCGAGGCACAATCATGAAAACACAGAACTGTCGTGACAAAAGGCCAAACACGAAAAAGGCATGATCGCTTAGACTAGTTATCTGCACACTGATTGCTGGCTGACTTTTGGATTTACATCAATTCCTAACGGCAAGGAATGTTTGCGTCTCACGTTTATTTTGGTGTGCGAGTGTTTCCAAGACGCGCTCGGCATTCGTTCCTTTGGAACAAAGATGCAAGAGCACAACGTCTGCCTTTGCTTGTGCAGATCGATACAAACAACTCTGGCAGGTATTTTGCTTGTTTAAAGGTTGGTAGGTCTTTAATACTTTACACAGTGACACCGCAAAGTGGGTTATTTTGGTCTTCTTTGGCTTTCAAGTGCGATTATGGAAAAAGTACCATAATTGCTTGGATACAAATAGTTGGCTCTGTCAAGTAATCGGGTGCAGTTCAACAATCACGTACTTTTTTGTTGTCGTCTGCCTATTTCTCAAAATATATGTGTGGGCGAGCCCTTCTGAGTTTTGCCTAATTATGTCACCATTTGGCAAATTCTCATCCTCTAATCCCGCCCCGTCTGCAGATCTCCACCCATCACTCGGAAGATGGGCTGGGTTGAAGATCCACCATTTTTAACGGGCTACCAGCCCAAGTGGAAGCACGATCTCGCCAAAGCTACGAAGCTGCATTAGCCTACACCATTGTTGATATTGTGGGCAAGGTGGTATTTATGTTCAACAATGCGTCCACTGCATGCGCCACACACACAGATCTGTTATTGTATTGACAAGTGTAATTTGGTTGTTTGATATAAAATGCTGCAGGTGTGGGCAAACGTTTTGGCTTGGGGGCCACATTGACTTTTAAAATTTGACAGAGGGGCGGGGTCATCACTAGATACGATACAAACTGAATTTGTTAGCAGTCCATCCATCCATTTTCTGACTCGCTTTATCCTCGCGAGGGTCGCGGGGGATGCTGAAGCCTCTCCCAGCTGTCTTCGGGCAGTAG
>NW_017841628.1:0-1546 GCF_001891065.2 Hippocampus comes
AATAATTTAAAAAAGGAGCAAGAGAGCCACCACAGGTCAGGAGGAGAATGCATTTGAGCAGCTGTGAGCTTTTGAGTGAAAGGAAACGTGTGCCCGCCATATGTTCATGGATGTGACTTTGACGAGATGAATTATTCACCATAACCCTCGGCAGTGGTACAGAGTACACCTCTGCACTGTGAGCAGTTTCGCAAGTCATGCATAAGCGTGCGAGAGCAGGTACCGACCGAGAGGAAGCTTGGGTGTGCCGTCGACAAATGGGATGTACAATAATCCGCGACATGGAAAATGTCTACCTCATGGAATGCTGAATAAATCTATTCATTTTGAGATTAGACCAATAAATGCAAACTTTGAATCTTTCTGTGAATAGAGAGTTGGTGCGAATATCACTCGTGTGACAGAAATCAGAGCGGGTGCAGACCTGAAATGGTCTCCGGCTTTATATCTTATTTACCGGGATTACAAATACTCCCAAAAGTCATCTCGCCACGTTGGACCCTTCCCAAGTAAAAATACAAAACATCGAGTGCTGCAATAACCCTTTCAATGATTTCTTGTTTAAGATGTTGGCATGCTGAGTTACAGCAACGACGCGGCCAACTTTTCAATTCAAACACATTGTCGGACGGTCAACATTTGTAAATGAGAAGATAGATTTCCCCCTCATTTTAGCATTTGCTGTCGATCGCGAAAGGGAGAAGGACAGTCTGTTGCTTACCAGTCATTCTGACTGGGCAGCTCATGAATCCACGGCATCGGGTTCTCTCCCACGAATCCCAAGTCATCGTGCGAGCTTGAAGATGACTGGTCCGAGAAGTGGACGGGAAGCAGGGGTGGCCTGTCGTCTTCGATCAACACAATGTCATCCTGTGGCATGTTCACAGTCGGAGAGAGCTGGTATTTACCTATCGCAGATGGCAAAAGACAGAATGGATCGAGTCAGCCTGCTGTCATCTTGACTCAAGAAACTTTTTTTTTGGGAACAAAATCAACATTTAATTTCACTAAACTCACATCGAGTGCCGTTTTGCAAAGCTGAATGTCAGCAAAAGCCCAAAACTGACATCCAAACCAAATTTCCAATGTCACCCGAGGCCCGACCAAATTTTAAAGTATGAGTCATTGGAGCCGTTCTCCTCGAACATTTTCAGAGGACAAAGACGTGCAGGAGAAGAGCTTTTCTGATTTGTATTCCGTCCTGCGTGACCTTCCCTGTAGGAGACTTCTTTGAATTGCCCCTTTACATCTCTTCAGCAGTCAAAGTCAATAGGAAATGTGCCGCGTTGGTTGACACTCAATAGCGCGAGCGGGAGAAGAAGGGTTGTTCAGTCCTGTGAGATGTCCCAATGAGTAGAGAGGTGGAGGATTCTTCCTGCACTTTGATCAGGCCTTTGTCTCGGTAAAGGGCGGAAAGAGAAGTTTTCAAGTTTGAAGGCAAAGTCAAGAAAAGAGTTGGAGCACACATCTGATTCCAATTAGACAAAAGGCATTGAGAGATGCTCAATCCTTTTGTGCTGTGCCTGTGTTTTCATTAGCAGAGAGA
>NW_017841629.1:0-1549 GCF_001891065.2 Hippocampus comes
ATACAATTGCCAAAGGTAAGCCCCCACCTTCCACATTTATGATCCAAATTTAATCGTTCTAAAATTTCAGCACAGCTCATTCTCCCTAAATTCCACAAGCAAACAACGAGCACCTCCATATTAATTGTTGGGACTAACAACAAAGAATGTGTGATGGGGACTCCATAACTAGAATTTATATAGAGTTTTTCAAAAACACATTAACGTTTATTGACCAACTGTGTGGTAGCGAACAGATGCCCGTTTGCTAATGCTAGCCCCGCACGGCGAGGCCTTACCAACACGACGCGATTTTCCGATTTTTCACTATGCAAGTCAACTTCCTCTTATATTGGGTGACAAATAACCAACCCAACAATGTAATCGTACGCAAATGTCCCAAACAAAAAACGTTGAACAAGCTGGAATTTTCTGTTTTTAATGAGCGGCCGCTAATAGCTGAAACGACCACGTTACCTTTCAGCAGAGGAAAAGGAGCAGAGAAAGCGGAAACCGCTTTTCCTCAGCTCAAGGAAACGATCAATCCGCGTTTGTTGTTTATTGCCAGAAAAAAAAACAACGCTCAGTAGATAATATGCTTTTAAATTATCCATATTCATAAATTAAACTATTTATATATTACTCTGATATTATTAAAAATAAACATTAAAAATAAACGTTTGGTTCTATTTGATCACGGAAGCGGCGGATGAATACATCCACACTTAACGCGTCGATGCGGAACGTCATCATCATGCGCCTCTTGTTGATGAATAGTCATTCGATATTCAAGTTGTAACCCTCAGTAACGGTACAGGCAAAAAAAAACACACCATTGCATGTAAAGATGAGTAAATAAACGAACGCTGAAGTATTTATATGGCGCTGTTAGGCCTCGATAATATTATCAAACCAGAAATTTTACGAAATGGGAAAACTCGCGAAAAACCGACACAATTTGGTACAACGTGACCAATGCTCAAATGTAAGTAATAACATTTTATTTACATGTGACTTTTTTTAGAGCGGATTCACAAATTGCTTCACATAGTTATAAAATGCATCCATATCAAGTACAGAAACACAACATTTTATGATTAATGTCGGGAAAGAAACTTCAATCAAACCCATTAAAAAATAAAATAGTCTTAGTGGAAGGCCTGCCAAAACAAATGTGTTTTCTCAATCCACTGTAGCTTTAATCTTGTTTAAGAGGCACTAAGCAAAAGGCAGACCACAGTGACAAATGTGAGGAAACATGGACACAGAAGACAACGTGGAGACACTTGGCGAGCAGCTATACACTCTGATTTTCCCCAAATACAGCGAGCACGCTGGGAAACTTACAGGTGAGGGTGACTGTGTCATGTATATTTCCTTCAGAAATAATAATTCACATGTGTGCTGGGTGTTTTTCCTTCCGCAGGTATGTTGCTGGAGCTTCCTGCACCTGTCCTGAGTAAGATGCTGCAGGATGAGGCCATGCTTGCAACGGCCATAGAGAAAGCTGTTGAGGCCCTGCAGGTCGATTTGCACCAAGAGTCCAGGTACATGAAAGAAAAACACTGGA
>NW_017841630.1:0-1548 GCF_001891065.2 Hippocampus comes
AAAAAAAAAAACGTGGAACAGCGAAGCCCTGAAAGATGAAGCGTGTGTGAAGGATTACTGTACTGTACTTTTTTTCTCCATTTTTTTTGTCTTGCCCTTTGATAAATGGAGATTCTGAACTGCTCCATATGACTTAAAGTGGCACAGTTGCGCTCTGTAAGAGGTGGATAAAGCTAAGTTCCAACTGATGGCCGATAGCTACCAAACGCACAGCGTGTCGCTGGTAAAGTAACTGCCACTGTAAGTGCCCCTGATGGTGTTCACACACTTCAAATGTTACCAAACCCCCCAAAAAATTTAGTCAGTGTTTAAAATAGCTTGGGTGAATCTTCTTTTGACGTTAAAACTGGGGATTAAATCAGATGTATGTTTCAATATTGCCCTCTGCTGACTCCCACTACCTGCTACTTATACTAAAACAAGTTTCACAGAAACCTAAAGAGGAGGAAGAGGGAATGAACAAACAAATCAAGACAAAAGACAAGGGCTTGGTGTGTAAACCATGTACAGTGTGTGCGTGTGTCCCATTTGGAACATTCTCATGCTCCTTGACACAATATCTAATTAATTGCCACGTGTGATTGTCTAGCAGGGCAGGAATATTTCATGTGCGCTTTACATTTGATTTTCTATGGAATAACCCACGGCTTGTTGTTTCAACGCACTTTAAGTTAAATGTCAATTAAATAAATGCACTGCAGTTTTGATAGCGAGTTTATTTTTAGATGAGGGTTGGTGTGACTAAGGTGTAATAATTGAACGTGTCTGCTCCCTTTAATGCACTTTGGACTGCGGTCAGGTGACAGATAACTACTGGATGTTCAGTCAACCAACAATGATTTTATTGTACAATTTGGCCGCTGCAATACCGTGTGAAATTTACGTTATACACAGCAGAACCACTCCATCATCCCATTTAAAACTTCACCAATTTGACATTGCCTTCCTTTTCAGCAGCCTCCACTTAATAGTTTCTACAGGTCTTAAAGGTATACTAGACCACCGCATAACACTGAGTGTGTATTGTGTGATAATGTTGTGTAAATTTGAGTAAATGCAATTAATAGCAAGCTCAGCAGTAAACTCCACTTCCTGTTTAATTACGTCGCAGTGTCACGAGGTCGGGGAACCGGTGGAAGTGTGCGCTTCTTGAACTCTGGCTCAGTTGCAAACACTTAAAAAAAACAACGACTTACTTTAAAAGAGCATATCCTTTCAAAACTGGACTTGGTTAACGCACTGAACAAATCCACATCATAAAAAGCAAACTCCACATCTCTTGGGACGCTCACATCGCGAAACAAACAAAAGTTTGGTGAGCACGAAATATTTCACTTTGACGCCGCGAATGTTTCCTGACAGACACAAGGACAATCTCGCCAAGTTGAAACAACATAAATGACTCACAATTCTCGAATCAACATGTTGAGGGCGTCTTTGCACGAGCGAAAGGATGGAAAGCACCAAGCAGCTTCTTGTTCAAAGTCGACAATTCACCGTCTGCCTCCCCTGACGCCGCTGTCTTTCGTCCAGGATTGAAAAAAAAAA
>NW_017841631.1:0-1530 GCF_001891065.2 Hippocampus comes
AAAAAAAAAAAAATAGAGGGAAGAGCTTGGGAGTAGCGATGGGTTCTTTTCAGGTGACACAAAATGCTCCTTGCTGCTCTGTGCCCGCGATCAGCATCTTGTGTTGATCATCTCTGTGATGATGATTCCTATAATCAGTGCACGATGCGTCATTTCAGCTAGTGGCCGTGTACTTTCTCTTATTTTGGAGGAGGGAGAAAATGATCAATTGGATTCTTTCAGTTGTTTTCATTCAATTTGAAAATATCTGCATGGATGGAACTCAATTTGGCACAGTTTCGTTCTGCAGGGCTTCTTTAGATTCATAGTAAATCGACCAATACATGATAATTTTTTTTCCGCTCATATTAGGAAGCTGCATTGTTAACTCATTTTAGCGTGCTCGAATTTCTATACTCTGAACAGTGACATTGGCCGGTGTCCTGGCCGGTCCACCTCCCAAAGGAGGCGGCCTGTTGTTGCCACGGCAACGATCAACGTTATTTCCCTTCATTAAAAGCCAGTGAGCCGTTTCTTTTTTCCCCCGATGAAAAATTATTACCTCGTGTTTGCTTTATATCCCTGTACTCTCGATTGACGTACTTGACATCAAACGACTTCTATTTCCGTCACAAAATGTTCAGCCTCAATCGTGTGTAATACATCTGATAATTACAGCTCCTCCGAGGAGTTTTCAAAAAGAGGTTAACCCACTTAATGATATGCTGCATTTGGTTCACTGCTAAACTTAGCTCAACGCTAACGTAACCCCTGGCGGCTCGCCGCAGCGGGATGTTCGCAAGCCGTTTGAAAGAGTCAACGGAACCTCCTGAATCAGCATGGAAGTGTTGCGGCTTTGCGTCCTCAAAGCCCGCCTCATTCACGATGACATACGCTCGTCTCTTAAAGGTGGTCCTGGTGCGATGGAACGAGCCCTTCCAGAAACTGGCCACCTGCGATACCGATGGCGGCATCTTTGTTTGGATCCAGTACGAGGGCCGCTGGTCCGTGGAGCTGGTCAACGACCGCGGAGCTCAGGTTCGAGTTGTAGAAATCATGTGAAGTACGCTAGTGAGCTGAAACCTCGTATGTCGTGAGTATCGTAAACCGAAGACTTTGTAAACTGCAGGTGAGTGACTTCACGTGGTCGCACGACGGCACCCAGGCGCTCATCTCCTACCGCGACGGCTTTGTGCTGGTGGGGTCCGTCAGCGGGCAGAGACACTGGTCGTCCGAGATCAACCTGGAGAGTCAGATCACCTGCGGTATTTGGACACCTGATGACCAGCAGGTCCCCACACTTCTTTCTTCCTGCGATTCACCCCCTAGGTTCCTATTCTAACGTTTTCCTGTCCCCGTGCAGGTTTTGTTTGGCACCGCCGACGGACAGGTGATCGTGATGGACTGCCACGGGCGCATGCTGGCCCACATTCTGCTGCACGAGTCGGACGGCATCGTCAGCATGTCGTGGAACTACCCCAGCTTCCTGGTGGAGGACAGCAGTGAGAGCGACACAGATTCGGACGACTACCCCCCACTGCAAGGTTCGCC
>NW_017841632.1:0-1532 GCF_001891065.2 Hippocampus comes
ACACCTTTTGGTCTTTGTTTAATTTACATGTGGATTTGGTTTGACCAAAACAACTGAACTAAAAGAAAAAAACAAACTAAACGTCGTTTTGTCAAGATAAACTTAATTTAAATTATGACTAATTGACTGACTTTCAAGAGGTAGAATTGTGGATGTAATTTTTGAGCCAGCACTCGTAATCTTGCGGCTGCTTGGTGTCCCATTTATCGACCGACTCCAACTCAGCACACGTAAAACAGTTCCACAAACCCCACAACGGGCTTTTCTAGAAACTGTGCATTCCTCCATATCATTAATGGCAACTGGATACACACAGGCTAAAGTATCACACAGAGCAGCCGCTGCAGAGATCTAACAGTGAAAGAGTATCTGTGGAGGCCTTTGCATTTAATCCTGAGGAATTCCTGTGAAATGGTCATTCGGCGCCAGTCTTTCGGACCGGAGCCCAGTGACTCAAAGCCGCTCTGGCGCGCGCGCACAGTCAGAGGCTTGCTCACCCTGGACACACTCCACCTGTTGGAGCTGGCACACACGTCACAGTGTTTGCACTCGGAGTTTAGGAGCGGTCACCCGACGTGAAGGGTGGCTTCTTCTCGCTCGCTCGCCACCTCTGCCTTCCACTGACAGACGATGCGCTTCCATCTGACTGGGTCGCAGTTTAATTGAGTATGATAACCCCCGTGTTCCCCTTGTTTATCCGGACCGCTTTCTGCTCTCCTCTCCGTGCAGTGAATTGCAATGCGAGTGTCCTTTAAGTGAATAAATATCATCGCATCACATGCAAAAAAATAAATCAATAAAACATGTGGCAAACAAGTTACACAAGTTTTCTAGGAATCATGAGCAACTCTCTCATTTGTTGGAATTGGAAGTTCATGGACAGTTTCAAACGGTATCTTAACTCGCGGGTGCCTGAATTTCCTTATTCGAGTTAACCTGGCACGAGCCAGATTGCCACAGGAATCACTCATCGTATCGATCTGGCTGGAACGGCTCCAATGTGACCTGGTTGGGAAAGGCGGGACGTGCAGTACAATCCTTCGCTCTGATTGGTTGACGCGGAAACTTGTGCACGCCTACCAAACTTTTGTTTTGAGCCATCCTGGCGATGGATGAAACTTGTTTTGATGAGCCTATTTCTGTTATCGCGATGATTGGCAGGAGCGTTGAGTGATAGGTGCCCTTTTTGCAATGGAAATAGGCGGATAAAGGGCGTTTTAAATAACACAACACAAATTTTTGAAACAATTCCTCACAGCCGCGTATCCCGCTCTCAAATGCGCCGATGTGTTCATGCTTTGGTCCGCGCAACCAGTGGTGTGGATCGGAACAAGATGGATTCACTGCGTTTTGTAAATTCACAAACACTGCAAAAATTCAGCTTGGAGGCAAGGTTAGGACAGATTTATTCTTCGGAAAGTTTTCCTTCTTCATACCCATCGTAGCTAAAGCTGCAGTGGTATCTTAGGCGGAGTTGGATGGTGCGTTGTCTTGAATAAGAATCCGTGTGTGTGTGTGTGTGTGTGTGTGTG